>NW_004444054.1:2995131-3005426 GCF_000243295.1 Trichechus manatus latirostris
AATGAATATATGTTATATAATATGCTTACATATATAAATGCATATGTATGTAACTATAAGGGCACATAACATTAACATCTTTCTGGCTGGTCGAATTATGGATTTTTGTTTAATTGCTTATTTGTTTTCTTCTCCAATGAATGCAAATTCCATTTATAGTAAGGACAAAGGGTTTTAAAAAGTGATTGTAATCTGTTCAGTAAACCTTGCAATCCTTCCTTCTACTTCTGGAAGATCAATGCCGCTATTCTAAGGGCACATAAGCAGCGCCCGTTCTTCTCGGGCTGCCCAGCCCTTTAGAATCAGGTAGCTTCTAACTTTCTATATGGCTGCGAGTATTTCTGTTTTGTTTTGTTTGGAAGTTTTCTGACTAAGTCCAACTAAATAAAAGGAAAAGGCCAGCGAGGACTCGCAGCAATGGCAGAGTGCACTGGCTGGGCCTACGAGTTAACAATCGTAGCCATGGCGAGAGAATCCAGGCATGAAAGCAGGGGGCAGGGAGGAAGCCTCTGGCTGGGGCCCGTCCTCTGCCTGCTTAAAGCGAAGGCAAAGGAACTCACGCTTCTTTTGCACCTACTGTGAGCCTGGCATTGCCCTGGACATTTCTCTATGCCCCGATTAGATTCTATCAATACTGCTTTTTTTGACTTTGGAAGGAGCCCTGGTGGCTCAGTGGTTAAGTGCTCGGTTGCTAACCGGAAGGTCGGCAGTTTGAACCCACCTAGCGGCTCCTCATGAGAAAGACCTGGCAATCTGCTCCCATAAAGATTACAGCCTAGAAAACCCCATGGGGTAGTTCTAGTCTGTCACATGGGGTCGCTATGACTTGGCATTGACTCGACAGCAAGGAGGTTGGCTGTTTTGGGGGGTGGGGGGAAGGTTTGTCCCTGAGCAAGCCTCCGAGTCTCTACCGGCCTCTGCTCACCACTCTGGAAAAACGCACCGTGGGCTGCAATAGTTCTAGTGCCCCTTCACCTCGAACATGCTAGACGCTGGTGCTACGCTGAATTCTGTGGATGCCCCCAAAGCAGGTGACAACTCTAGTCGCTCTTGTGAAAAGAGGCTCTCCTGGTTGCCTCTGGCTTCTGAGCCTGAGTGTACCTAGCCGATTCCCCGTGCCCCAGTCAGATGACAGAGCAAGACCGGACTTCCCGGATATTCCGAGGAGGGGAGCGCGGAGGAGGCTGCAATGTCCTTTCTCTGACTAGCCTCCAGTTCTTACTTCTCATACCGCCCTGGGCGTTACACTCGCACCCAAGGGGGTGGTAACAGCACCCTGTTTTTCTTTATGAAAGAAAACCCACACTCTATATACTTACTTGGTGTTTTTGTGTACCACCCAGTCAGTTCCAATAGCGACCCTAGAGGACAGAACAGAACTGCCCCATAGAGTTTTTTGGGCTGTAATCTTTGTGGGAAGGAGCCCTAGTGGTGCAGTGGTTAAGCGTTCGGCTGCTAACCGAAGGGTTGGTGGTTCGAACCCACCAGCCGCTCAGCGGGAGAAGGATGTGGCAGTCTGCTTCTATAAAGATTACAGCTTTGGAAACCCTGTGGGGCAGTTCTACTTTGTCCTATAGGGTCCCTATGAGTTGAAATTGACTCAGTGCCAGTGGGTTTGGGTTTTTTTTGTTTTTTGTTTTCCTTTTTCCAGTCTTTACAGGAACAGATCACCAGGTCTTTCTTCTGCAGAGCAGCTGGTGGGTTCAAACTGCTGACCTTTCAGTTTGCAGCTGAGCACTTAACCATTGCACTGCCAGGGCCTCTACTATTTGGTGTTAGGACTTTTTTCTCACCTGGTTATGATCAGGACATCCTATAAGATGCTAATTAAAGCCCACTAGGCAAATATATGGTAAAGTCTGTTATTAGAGATTCTACGTATCTCTAAGGAACTAAGTTTAATTTCACCTTAAAGCCTATGAATACAATTGCATTTATAAATGCATCTGGGCTATGAGCTTTACCCTAAAGTAGCATCTCCAGCAAGGAAAAGAAGCAGAGATGAACTTTATTCTGTATTTATTCCATGCTTCCGAATGACCTGTCTCCCAGTGCCCAGAATCTGGCTCACACAATCCTGAATACACCTTGTAACCAAATTCCCTTTTTCAAAACTGCTGGCTACAGCTTATATAAGATTGACACACAATCTCTGCTAGAAAAAGCCCTCCCCAGATAAAATGAACAGATACTTCCGTTTACGGTGGAGGATGCCAAAATGGGAAGGAAGCTCTTCATTTTCACATTACTGATTGCATAAATATTTAGTGATTGCAGTCACTTTTTAGAAAAATTGTTCAGCAGTTTAAATAATCAATAATCAACCTCAGGGGTCTTGTGTGTGCGTGTGCATGGGTAGACTTCGGTGGCTCTGAACAAATGGCAATATTTCAGTATTTGTTTCTCATCTTTTAGAAACGGAGTTGTTTCATGGAACCAGAAACATCTCGATTCACTGTAAGAAAACCAAAACCAAACCTGTTGCCGTTGAGTCAATTCCGACTGATAGAGATAGGATAGAGTAGAACTGCCCCATGTCTACAAGGCTGTAATCTTTTGGAAGCTGACTGCCAGATCATCGTGCAGAGAGGCTGGTGGGTTCGAACCACCAACATTTTAGTTAGCAGCCAAGTGCTTAACCACTGTACTACCAGGCCTCCTTAAATGTTACAAGGCTCTCCTTAACCCTTTCACTGACTTTCAATTGTTTTTCAGTCTGTACATACTCAGCACATGCCCACCATCCCTCATGTCTTCACTTACAGGTCAATCATAATTCCCCATATTACTCCAGATTTATATTACTCCTTCCTCTTTTTCAGTGGGTGCCCAGTAAATTGAACTGCATACTTGGAAGGTGCAAACCAATAGGCAGGCCTAAAGGCCTACGTGATTACACTTCGCCCTGGTAGGTATGGGCACCCTGGTGGTACAGTGGTTAAGTGTTCCGCAGCTAGGCAAAAGGTTGGCAGTTCAAATCCACCAGCTGCTTCTTGAGAACCCTGCTGGGCAGTTCTACCCTGTCCTATAGAGTCGCTGTGAGTTGGAATTGACTCGATGGCAATGGGAATGACCTACTTTAGACTGTAACCCACTGATAGGCTATATACTCTGGAGTGTGGCACACACTGAGTTATGCTTTGTGTTGTTCCATCTTGCATGGTATATACTTCTGTGCCCTGGTGGATGGCTGAGGAGCCCTGGTGGCACAGTGATTAAGCGCTTGGCTGCTGAGAGGTTAGCAGTTGGAACCCACCAGCTGATCCTTGGGAGAAAGGTGTGGCAGTCTGCTTCTGTGAAGATTACAGCCTTGGAATCCCTATGGGGCAGTTCTACTCTGTCCCGTAGGGTCGCTATGAGTTGGAATCAACTGGACGGCAACGGATTTGGTAGCTCGTTAAAATAGCAGTGTTCCGAGAACACAGCAACATTTTGCCTCTTTACTCCAGGGAGCAACCTGGCTCAGACCCAGGGAATTTCCTAAGCTGTGGCAAATGTTTGCACTGCTGTTTATGTCTTTGCTTTTAGAAGGGGATAAGAAAATGAACCGACTTGCATTTTTTTGTTTTTGTTGTTGTTGGAGATATTGAAACCACTGTCTGGCTTTTATCTAGTTTTAAAAGGTATTTTAAGGAGCATTTGCAAATGACACAAAGCACAAATACAAAAAAAAAACTTATAAAACTATTATCACAATTCCTTATTAATAAAAGGCAATGGATCATATGTAAGCAACTGGACCCTAGTCAGTTCTAATATAATTTAAGCTGAATTTTATTTGTGCAAATTTTCACTGATACCACACCATCATGTACAAAAAGTGCCTGGCTGGTACTGAAGGAGCTATTTCAGACCCTTTCAGAATGCATGCTCTGCTTGACAGACCTAGATCTGAACTTCCCTCATACACTGTGCGATGTGTCAAAGCAGTTGGCCCCATCTCACTCAAAAATGTCTTTGTCTCTGTGTAGTTTTCAATATTGCTGGATGCTAGTATGTCTGAGCAAAGCATACGATGCCCTAGGCAGTGAGGAAGGAGCCCTGGTGGTGCCACGGTTAAAGTGCTCAGCTGCCAGCCAAAAAAGGTTGGTGGTTGGAATCCACCAGCCGCTCCATGGGGTAAAAGTGTGGCTGTCTGCTTCTGTAAAGGAACCCTATGGGGCAGTTCTACTCTGTCCTACATGGTCACTGAGTTGGAGTTGACTCCAGGTGGTAATTTGGGTTTTTTTAGTTTGGGCAATGAGGGAAATACCTGTTTAGCAGCTCTTGTCACAAGTACTTTTCATCATAACTTTATCATTTAATTCTCAACCCTGTGGAGCCCAACAGACATAAAAAAGATGTCCTTTTTCAGATTTCATTCTAAGAAAATTATAAATAGGGCAAGTATTATCAACACCTTAATGCAAGACCATCAGAATTACAGCAATTAGCCAGCAATAGCTCCCAACCTCTACATAAGTTAGGAAATTGAAATTATTGGAGTTTTAATCAGTATGCCATACCAATGTTTAAAACGCAGTGTTCAGTGCAAAAATTATACCGATTATTTCTTTCTGGATGTTTTAAGAAATTCTTTATACCCCATAATGCTGTTAACTATTTTTCAGCATTATTAAAATAGTTCCTGTAGTTTAAAAAATAACAATCTCCAGTTGTGCCACGATTTTACACTGAATTATCTTAACTGCCTCCCACCTCTGTTTGCTTGAGTTTCGGAGACAGGAGTTTCAGGGGATACTGCTGGAACACTAAACCAACGACGGAAGTTTTCAGATTAAAGTAGGTTTTTATCAACTTTTTCCTGTCAAAAACTGAAGCCAGTTCAACAATTACCCAAATTGAAAAAAACCAAAAACCCTTATCCCCATTCTCAACATCTTAAAAACAAAATAGTAGCCTAGTAGCCATTACACAGCCACTATACACCTTAGCCAAGTTTCCTTCAGGCAGAATTCACTTTTAAACAGATCAAACTTATTGGCAACAGATGTGACAAAGCTAGTGCTATAGCTATAATAGAAACGTCCATGAAAATCAGAGAAAATGGCAGTCATTTCTCCCCTTGGCTAAAAATTTGATTAATTTTAAGACAATTTCAGCATTTTCTACTGAGGTCCCCTCATTTGGCTTTGAATGTTTTCATCTTTTAAATTTCTACCTACCTACCCTGCTTTTTCACTTATATGTGCCTCGCTTTAGAAAATCACTTTAATCCTCAATGTTCTGAAAATAAAACTAATTTTCCTCCTAAGTACATATATACAGTTACCTCCTAAGAGTACCAGGAATATGTGATAAATATTTTCATCAGCCCATTAACCTCTTTTTAACTATAAAGTGATTCTTAAAGTGTGCCATCCTTCCTATTTAAAAGGTGCTGCTAAAAGCTATTGAAAACTTAAAAATAACAAAATCTTAACATTTTTAAGTGAATACCATTTAACTAATATTTAAAACCTCTGCAATTATTAGTTTATTAGTATCATCTGGGACTCAGATGTCAGTATTCCTCCTGAAATTATACATAAACAAATGGAAGAGAATCCAAGTCATCAAAATTATATAACAAAACAGCACTCTATCACAAAAGCGTGTAAATTACAAGAAGGCTATTTGAAAACACTAGCACTTTTAAGAGAACGATCATCTCAAAAACCGCAAAATTGCCAAATTGTTCCCTAAGCTGTTAAACAGGTAAATGTATGACCCTGATAAGTCTGGGTTTTGTAAAGAGAAAAATCAAATCTGAATAAACTAATCATTGATACTGAGACATGAACTTTTTCTTCTTTCATGTTTGACTTATAAAGGGTCAAACTACAATATAGGAAAATAGACCCTATTTTAAATGGCATGCTTTTAAAGGCTGACCTGATTTAAAATGTCTAATTATAATGGAGAATCTCTAGTTTTCCTGAACAGTCTGTATTTTGATAAATGCGAAGGCATTTATAGCCAGTATTTTCATACAGCCTTTGCAGGGTCAAGGGTCAACAAAATACTTAATATGGCCATCTTGCATTTTAAGCTCACGCTTTTGGGGATGCATTCTCAGGCCTTCTTTAATGTGGAAACCACAAATATAACTGCCATTACATGGTAATGGGAGTTAAAAGAATGTAGAGTCCTCATGTAAAGACTGGAACATATCTTTCTATTTAGTCCTTCAAGGACAGACTTTCAGAGTGTTTGGTTCTAATAGTCCCATCCTGTGACTGTACTGGTTACTCTTCTCTTTGAAAATGCGGTAACTGGGCTATGTGACTTTGTATCAACTGACCAAGATTTTGAGTTTCACTTATGGATGAAAACTGTCTCAATTCAACTACTGCCCCCATCATGAGTACGCAGGGTGTGTAGACGAAAGCTTTTGTTATCAACTAACTATATGAAAAGACGATGGTGTAAATAGTTCGTGAGACCCAAAATGGGCAAAAGCAAAAAAGACTAGCTTCCCCTCAAGAAGAACAATGTCAGACCTAGGAAAAGGACAACAGTACTAATAAAAAAAATTGTATTTACTTAGAAGCATTCAGAATGTCAACAAAACAGCTGCAACTTTTTTTTTTTTTTGCAATTACAGAGTGGTATTCAGTTAACAGAACAACAATTATTTCGTATAAGCTGCATCAGAGACAACTGAAGATGAAAAAAAAACCTACCATCCCCATATATAACTAATTTGTGCTGTGCACCAACAAGATCCTGCTTTAAATTTCCATGCCAATTTACAACCCCCATACTGTACCAGGCAAGGTTAGTGGCTATTGAAAATACCACCAGGACAGGGCTATCTAAAGACACATTCGGTAGTGTGTTAACTATACAAAAAAAGACACTGTACAGTTTAAAAACAAATCTTACACAGCCTTACATTTCAATTTTTTTTCTTTAAAAGGAGTGAGTTGTGCACAGGGGGGTTAAATGCTTTATAGACAAGAAAAAAAACTGCACTAGAGCCAACTTATTCATCATCATCATCTTCTTCTTCATCTTCATCTTCTTCGTCCTCCTCCTCCTCTTCGTCCTCCTCATCTTCTTCATCTTCCTCCTCTTCCTTCTTTTTCTTGCTTTTCTCAGCCTTGACAACTCCCTTTTTGGCTGCATCAGGCTTTCCTTTAGCCCGGTATGCAGCAATATCCTTCAAAAATAAAGCAAAGACAATGGTACGAAAGAAAGGGAATTAAACCAAAAAAAGGGGGGGGGGAGGGGGGAGAATATGGCCAAACTTTATGAAAAATCAAGATCCCAGTTATACCAAAAGATCACGTATCTGTAGCCCTACAATAACGCCACAAATAACCAGGACTTCAAGAAATGCATAGAAATATTATAAGATAATTAATTAGCAACCCGTAACTTATGGAATGGCACGGTCTAATATTTGCAATGTTCTGCCTCACTGAAGCCCAATTACATACCACATCCTAACTTCAGTTTATTAAAACCAGAATGCAGAGACTTTGATTAAAGGGGAGACACTGCCACCTTCTGAATGCAGAAAAGTATTCTACAGGTTTACACTGCCAGCCACCAATCCACAGTAGATAATGTAGTCTTACAAAAAGAAAAATTTGTGAGTAACCATCATACTAGGTTAAGAAACGTCCAGAACAGAACACATTTTTCTGAATAAATGACTAGAAACCTTAAGTTAGAAGCTAAATTTTCGCATTAAGTGCTTAATATACATTCCAATTCAAACGATAGGGATTAGTTTTTTTTCTTTCATTAAGATACTATATAGCTCAAGAGACTTGAAACTGTTTAACTTATTAGTAAAGCTAATCACCATGCCTGACCTTTTAAATAATTTAGAGATTTTTGGGTCAAAGCAGCTATCAACATTTTCACGTATTTAATATGCCAGAGAATATATCAGGTTGAAAACATTAACCATTTATTAAACTGATAACATAAACAATTTGATCTGTATGTACTCTTTGTATAGGACTAAAGACTATACTTAGAACTATAATCTACCTCAAACTCTTACAAACACACAAAATTAAGATGAGGTGTCAAGTGTAACTATTTGGCATACCTTTTCATCAATCTACCAAGCATGTACTTCTCACCTTTTCGTATTTCTCCTTCAGCTTAGCGGCCTTCTTCTCATAAGGCTGTTTGTCATCGGCAGCAGTATTATTCCACATCTCTCCGAGTTTCTTCGCAACATCACCAATGGATAGGCCAGGATGCTCGCCTTTGATTTTGGGGCGATACTCAGAACAAAACAAGAAAAAGGCCGAACTAAAGAGAGAAATTTCAGAATTTTAAGTTAACAGATCGTAACAAAGAATACTATCAAATTGTGTATCGTACTACCACATAAACTCTGCCTCCAATCTCTACCATGTGTTGGACAAGGAAATATTTTAATATGCTAAATAGCCTTCATAACCAAAGCTTAACTTACAATGATTTAACTTATGATACTCCTACTCATACTATTAACATTAAACATAAAATAATAATAAGAATCTCATTTTGCAAATTACCTCATAAAATGTCTCAAGAAATAAAAGGGTCAAAATTACTGGTGAAAGGGGCAAGCATCTAACTCAAATACTCTGGCATCACGTGGGAGTTTTGTTTATTCACAATACTTGAAGATACCAACAGAAGCCATTATTAGCTAAGAAATTTCAATTATACACGCTAAACCCTTCTGATTCTACCATAAAACACTTCTTCAAGACAAAAATAGGCAAGATACTTACGGAGGCCTCTTGGGTGCATTGGGATCCTTGAACTTCTTTTTTGTTTCCCCTTTAGGAGGGATATAGGTTTTCATTTCTCTTTCATAACGGGCCTTGTCCGCCTTTGCCATGTCTTCGAATTTTCCTTTCTCTTTAACAGACATGGTCTACAAAAGAATTATTTGTACAACTAAGTTAATATCAAAATTTTAATAAATTATCCTCAAATATTAAAATGAATGAAACCAAGTGTTCTTTGCTAGTTAGTAGCCTATACCAACATCACCACTCACATTAGGAAAATGGTCACACAGGCCTTTCGTGGATTTTATTATCTTTTCGGTTACATTGCTGGTATGCTATAAGCCCTCTTACCTTCCACCTCTCTGAGCACTTCTTAGAAAATTCTGAGAAGTTGACTGAAGCATCTGGGTGCTTCTTCTTGTGCTCCTCCCGGCAAGTTTGCACAAAAAATGCATATGATGACATTTTGCCTCTTGGCTTCTTAGGATCTCCTTTGCCCATGTTTAGTAATTTTTCTAAAAAATAAAAATAGTAAGACGTTAAGTGTTTGATGTTAACAATGGCATAACATTTTAGAGCACTTTTATTTCTTGGAGAGTGAAGGAACACCAAAGTACTGGTTATTTAACACAGCAGTGACATTAACTTTCCCTAAGACTGGACCAGACGGCAGCAATGATAGCCAATACCTAGGAAAGGCTATGCCAAGCAAAAGAAACGGTCCTTCAGTGTGATCTCCAAAGTGTCGACACCATGGTGTATACTCATTCAGTATTCTTTACAGATTTGCCTGGGGGTGAGCATCTAACCGGCCATTTAAACCATTTTAATCAATTAAAACAACGATCACGAAACGAATGTTGCGATTGAGGGGTTTACACCACAGAAGGAACAAATACGGGAAGATCCAAGGTAAGTACATCTTTCCAAATCATGGGCCTAAACTACCATCTCTAAAGTTTTCCCAGCGATTACTTTCAAAACCATTCTCTTTTGCCTAAAACTTCGCTCGGAGGAGGGAGGCGTGCGGAGCTCGGCCCCGGGCCGGGGGTGGCGGTGGCATCTGCGCGGCTGCCACCGTGAGGCGGCTCAGTTTCCTATCGGTTTGGCCATGAGCTGTTATTTCTGTTCCGACTATACACGTCCGGTCTGAAGTTTCTCGAGTAAACAAGGATGAGGGACAAAAGCCACTCCTGCGAGTTGCTCGTTTTGTTTAAAAAAAATTTTAAACACCTCCCCGCCTCCGCTTAAGGGCACTTGGGGGTATTTTTTTTAATCTATAAAAGTTGGGGTGAAGTGTGAGGCGAGGCCCGGCATTAAACATCTGCACCTTCCCGCCACTTTGCCCTCACCCCCCCGCGCACCCCGAAACTCCGCTTGTGGGGGGCCAGCCGGACGGGGAGGGGGTCCGGCGCCCAGAACGCCCGCCACGTGCGCCCGCTCCCCATTTTGTGGCCGCCCGGCCGCGAAGGAGCGAAATGGGGGCGGCCGGGCGGCGCGGAGCGTTCCCTGCGCGAGATGGGGGCGGGGCGGCGCGGCGCACGGAATGGCCGCCGCGTCTTCCCC
>NW_004444054.1:3006342-3089447 GCF_000243295.1 Trichechus manatus latirostris
CGGCCGCGCCGAGTCCGCTCCGCCCGGGCCTGCGGCTGCCCGAGGCACGCTGCCCGCCGCCGCGCGGCCCCACACTCACCGTCCGCGAGGCACAGAGTCGCCCAGTGCCGTCCGGCTCTGCCTGGCCCGGCGCTGTCTCTATGGAGCTCAATGTACTGCAATGGCTGTGAGAGCGGGAGCCAGACGCAGCCTCCTCACTCTCTCCGCTCTGTAACATTACTCTCCAGCCAGCGCCGCTCCTATTGGCTACCGCCAACTCACTGGGCTCGCTCATTGGTCCGATCCCTCCCATTGTCCTGACCAGAGCCCGTCTGCTATTGGCTGTCTCCGGGGACACGTCATCAAGGATTGAAACAGCGCGCAAATCTGAATGTGTGTGTATGCCGGGCAAAGAGGCTGAGGCGGGAGAGGCAGAGGCATAGGCAGCAGCTGCTACGCGAAAGCAGAGCTCTATGGTGGATGTGTGCATGGTCTAACCCAAGCCAGCCCCACTCCGGAGCGGCCGCCCGAGCGAAAAGGGCCTGGCTTTTCCACAAGTGTCTCCAACTCCTCGGGCAAAAGAGACACCCACAGGCCTCCCCCCCCCTTCCTGCCCCACACTCACCTCCAAAGCCTGGAGATAAGAGGGCCTAGACTTTTAACAGACCTTCAAAAGTGGGGGTGACGGGATGAGATCGTGCCCCCTGGAAATTGGGGTCTATGAGAGTGCAGAGGGGCGAAGGCAGCCAAGCACAGAACCCCTCAACAGCATAGGGTTGTATTGCCCTTTAGATCTCCATGAAGGCAGGGTCTCCCCTACCAGAAAGTGATATGATACAGCGAATCGGCTTTAAAACACCCCTTCTCCGGGCTCATCTGCCGAAATGTCGGCTTGCCGAGCCCCCGAAATCTTCAATCACCCAGCAGGCATTCAGTTTCACCCTTTTTCTTCGTTTGATCGAGTTTCACAGCATGTCTAGAACTTTGTATTTAAATACAAAGCACCGTCTGAACTTCCTGGAAATCAAATAATTATTCCATGTAATTAAAGCACAGCCGCTGAGTTTTGATAATGGGGACTCTAGGAGGAAATGTTTGCGAGGGCCTGCTAGAATGAGCACTCATTAGAGACCACTTTTTTTTTTTTTTTTAACTGTTTGGCTATTTTATTTGACTTGGTGTAGATTACTGTTATAATCAAACGAATCCTTGTGAGGCTATCTTCCCCTCCCATCACACCACTTAGTCCATCCATGTAACTGCTCTAGGATTACAGAGTTGTGGGTATATTGTTACCCGGAGATTCAAGGGAGCCGAGAGTGCATATGCCCAAATCCACAGGTGAGGTTTCTCTAAGTCACCAAGCTGGCCAGTATTGATAGACATACTTTTCTTCTGTGTAGAGAAAGTATATACTATCATGGCCAGTTCTGAAGACGGTACATTTAGATCAGGCCTTTATGAGCTGATTATCTATTCCTTCTCACCCTGAGAAGACCACACCCCTATTCAGTTAGAACAGACTTCCCTTTTTTTCACTCTCTAATGGTACGTTTATATGCTTCTAAATCCACCAGCCAATTTCTCCAAAAGTAGTAGATCAAAGTCAATTTAAATCATGTATATGAATTTGGCTTCTTATATTCCCTCTAAGCTCCCATAACCTAATGTATTTGCTCAAATTTATTAAGGCTTCCCTGACCTACAATTTTAGTGTTTTTAATACACTCTCGATCTCTGGGATTATAATCTTGGTGAAGAGACTACATACCACACATGCTCATGAAGAAGATTTACATATTAAAAATACATAACACTGGCATAGTGCTCACTCAGTGTTTAAAAAGTAAATAAAGTTAACTTTTCTATTGTTATTTTCTCACATATATACCCTTCTCTACTTCTCTCTATTCATCAATCAATTTATATGCTTTATTTAAATCTAGGTATTTACTTCAATCCTGTTTTATCATCTTGATGCAAAATAGTCAAGAGCATGTTTAAAGATATGTTAAATGGCATTCATGATATCAAAATTTGGCTGTTATCTGAAGATAGTTCTATCGATATTTTCCATTAGCAATGCTGAGGTTTGCACTGACGCAGCCATATATTTTTACCAGTTGTCAGTAAGAGTTTACTCCACACAGGGCAAGTTTATGGCCACTGAACAGTGTGAGAACAACGGGCCCACACAAGGTTTCTATTCTGGCAGGTTGGTATGGTGAGCAATAGACACCGGAGTAAAATAGACCTTGATTCAAATCCCAGCTCCACTACTTACTATCTGGATGATCTTGCACACGTTTTTTAACCTCTTTGTGCCTCAATTCTCTCAGTTATAAAATGGAGGCTATTACAGGGTTGTTGAAAAGATTAAACTTTAAAAAAAAAAAAAAAATGTTTAAAATTATGTCGATCTCTTCAATCCTGTGACTTACAAAACCTCAAGTCCTGTTTGTTAACCTTGAATTTTTCTTCATATTTTAATTATATATGGGGGCAGAGGTTCCAAATCTAGTTAGGCCTTTTTTTTTCTTTAAATCCTAGCTTCAAACATCACCCATGTTCATCCAATCTGGTGGTGGTACCTTTATTTATTCCCAAGCACAACAGAGGCCCTGTCAGAGAACAGCGTCTAAAAATCCCCACCTACGGCACAGCATTTCTTGAATTTGTTTTTCCGTGGTAGAGGCAGAGAGGGACATAAAAAGAAACTTTTAAATACACTCTATAACTTCTAGCCCTAATCCTGCAATCCTGATGTTCACCTATTCATGATACTGTTGTTGTTGCTGGGTGCCCTGGAGTCGATTTTGACTCATAGCAACCCCCCATATGACACAGTAGCACTGCCCTAGGCTGTTATTTTTATGAGAGCAGATTGCCAGGTCTTTCTTCCTTGGAGCCACTGGCTGGGTTCAAACTACCAACCTTCGGGTTAGCAGCCAAGCGCTTAACTGTCTGCACCACCAGGGACCCTTCCTTCCTTCAACATGAATCATTAGCCGCAAATTGGCATCTATTTTAGAGTTATAAAGTTGTCTAATTGTAAAGCTGTCTATTTCAAAAAGCCTAAACACTCTACCCCATATTGTTTAGCCAAGTGAACGACAGATCTTCATTAATATAGCTGTGTCCTTTTTGAAGCTGCCACGGTCCCCTTTAGGGATCCCATAATACTCTAGACATTAATTACTGTACTCGCAATTGTAACTATCCAGGTATGTGTCTGCTTGCCCCACCGCACTGCGCCCTATTTTATCTTTGTATTCCAAGCACCTAGCACAGTGCCTGGCATATAAAACCAAAAATCCAAATCAGTTGCTGTCGCGTTGATTCCAGCTCATGGTGACTCCATAACAAGCATGAAATAGTCTGTTGAAAAAATGAATTAAGAACTGAAAGAGTACTTACTGTAAAGTATTGTTTTAATTTTCCTCTTCCATCTTTGGAGATACACATTTGGATCTTTCTAAATCAGAAGGCAGGAAAATAAAATAATAAATAATAAGTAAATGTTAGGGTAGTAAGATTGAAGATAGAGGCTAACTGTTCCTCACTTAAATAACTTAAAAATGGAGAGAAAGACGAGGAGGCTGGGAGGGGAAACCTCAAATGTAGATTAGCACGTACAGTTTTAGTATTTACCAATTCCTATGGTGGCACAAGGAGCCCTGGTGGTGCAGTGGTTAAGAGCTCAGCTGCTAACTAAAAGGTCAGCAGTTCCAATCTACCAGCCACTCCTTGGAAACCCTATGGGGTAGTTCTACTCTGTCCTATAGGGTTGCTATGATTGGAATTGGCTTGATGGCAATGGGTTTGGTTTCAGTCTTTTTTTTTTTTTTTTTTTCCCGGTATGGTGCACAAAGAAGCCCTGGTGGTGCAGCGGTTTAACTGCTCAGCCGCTAACTGAAGGATTGGTGGTTTGACCCTACCAGCCGTTCTGAGGTAGAAAGACGTGGTAGTCTGCTTCCGTAAAGATTACAGCCTTGGGAACCCTATGGAGCAGTTCGACTCTGTCATACAAGGTCACTATGAGTCAGGTTACTCCTTGTTGAGTCCAGTGAACTATGGCAAGCCAAAGGTGAATTTATTACCGAAAACTTCAAGACTGTCTTCCCAAAGGTTGCTTCCAACCGGCTTTTGAAATTTAACTCCACTGAGAAACAACAAAATCCCATAAGCAACTGAAAGCCTTTCATTGGATGTAGGATAGTGATTCCTCCCCAAAGCAATGAATCCTAAAGTCAAGTCATGTGCCTTCCCTTGTTTTCTCCTTAGCTAAAAGGGCTACTTTCTGACAAGGAGTAGAAACAGTAAACCAAAATGTCTGCCCAGGTCACCACACTACAGATCACACATACTGAAAACTTTTTTTTTTTTTTAAACTGAGGATTGAGAAAATAGTGGAGAGAGGAATTCAGGAAA
This sequence comes from Trichechus manatus latirostris, assembly GCF_000243295.1. Taxonomy (NCBI): domain Eukaryota; kingdom Metazoa; phylum Chordata; class Mammalia; order Sirenia; family Trichechidae; genus Trichechus; species Trichechus manatus. Next base: position 3,010,753 of record NW_004444054.1, read on the forward strand.
CGAAAGAAAACAGGTTTGCGAACTCCAGACGAGAAGCTAGGAGAGCGAGTTCCAACCCCAATCCCACCTCTAGTCGCCACTACTGATACCTTATCTAACTGGAAAGGATGTTTTATGACTACTAAACGGATAGGCCAGAAGAAAGAGCAGAGGTGGAGGGGAAAGAGGTGGTATATTTGTCTGTCTGTGGAGAAGGGGAGGGGTGGTTTGGGGTTACTTAAGTATACTTCCTGCTTCAGCCTAGGTTTTCTGTCAGAGTGTGGCTCGCAGGTGGGGGAATCAGTGACTTCAGCTGTGGGCAGCCTTGATGGCTGAGGCAGAGGAAATGGTGCCGAAGCTAATTTATACCAGTCATTTCTCTGTTGTTGTTGTTGGGTGCTGTTGAGTCAATTTTTGAGCCATAGTAACTTCACTGCGACAGAGTAAAACTGCCCCACAGAGTTTTCTAGGCTGTAATCTTTATGGAAGGAGCCCTGGTAGTGTAGTGGTTAAGTGCTCAGCTGCTAACCGAGAGGTCAGTGGTTCAAACCCACCAGCTCAGAGGGAGAAAAGACCTAGTGATCTGCTCCCGTAAAGATTACAGCCTTGGAAACCGTATGGGGCAGTTTTACTCTGTCCTATAGGGTTTCCATGAGTCAGAATCAACTCAGCGACAATGGGTTTGGTTTTGGTTTTAATTTTTACTGAAGCAGATGGCTAGATTTTTCTCCGTGGGAGCCACTGGGTGAATTTGAACCACTAACCTTTCAGTTAGCAGCCAAGCACTTAACTGTTGAGCAATCAGGGCTCCCCTGTGAGTTCTCTAGAATTTGAATATTTCATTAGTTAGTAAAAACAAACATCACACCTTTCCTTAGTAAGATTCTTGTTCTCTGATTAGTCAAAGAATGGTATACAAATGAAGAGGGGGAAAAAATCATCAGTGAAAGTTTTCACAAAATGATGATTAAAATTCAGAAAAGATGACAAGTTTAGGTCTTGATCTCAAGAATCACATCAACAGACCAAATTTGCTGCCATATTAAACGTGTAGCGAATTTTTTTAAAAAATTTTTTTATCGTACTTTAGATGAAGGTTTACAGAACAAATAGTTTCTCATTAAACCATCAGTACACATATTGTTTTATGACATTGGTTAAGAACCCCATGACGTGTCAACACTCTCCCCTCTCGACCTTGAGGAGCTTTTTTTGGTGAAAATATACATAGCCAAAGTTATTACACCATTTCAAAAGCTTCTATGTGTACAATCCAGTGACATCGATTATATTCTTCCAGCTGTGCTGCTATTCTCACTATCCTTTTCCAAATTATTCCATCACCATTATCTTCAACTCACTGTCCCCTAGGCTTCCCATCAAACCTTTTGAGTTGCTGTTGTCAATTTGATCTCACATAGATAATTCTTTTTTTTTTTTTTTATTGTACTTCAGGTGAAGGTTTACAGAAAACATAGTTTCTCATTAAACAGTAGTACACATATTGTTTTATGACATTGGTTAACAACCCCACGACATGTCAACCCTCTCCCTTCTTGACCTTTTTCTTTTTTTTTTTTTGGTGAAAATATACATAGCCAAGAATACACCATTTCAAAAATTTCTACATGCACAGTTCAGTGACATTGACTACGTTCTTCCAGTTGTGCTGCTATTCTCACTTTAGACGAAGGTTTACAGAACAAAATAGTTTCTCATTAAACAGTTAGTACACATGTTGCCCTGTGACAATGGTTAACAACCCCACTAAACGTCTAGTGAATTTTAAGAATAAATGTCTTATCACACCCATGAGGATGGTTGTCATCAAAAAGATGGACAATGACAAGAATCGGCGAGGAGGCGGAGAAACTGGAACCCTCACCACTGCTGGTGGGAATATAAAATGGTGCTCCCGTGCCACTTTGGAAAACAGCCTGGCGCGTCCTCAAAAGGTTAAACATAGAGTTACTATGTGATCCAGCACTTCCGCTCTTAAGTATGTACCCAGGAGAAATGAAAACATATGTTCACACAAAAACTTGTATACGAATGTTATTGTGTGCCGTCGAGTCGATTCCAACTCACAGTAACGCTATATGACAGAGTAGAACTGCCCCATAGGGTTTCCTAGGCTGTAATCTTTACAGGAGCAGATCGCCAGGTCTTTCTCCCTCAGAGCAAACGTGTATAGCAGCATTATTTGTAATTGCCAAGAAGTGGAAATAACTTCAATGTCCATTGACTGATGACTAACTAAAACAAATGTTATTTGTTATTACAATCAAATATTATTCATAAATAAAAGGGAAATAAAAGGAATGAAGCTCTGATCCAGGCTACAACATGGATGAAACTTGAAAACGTTATGCTGAGTGAAAGGAATTAGTCACAAAAGGCCACGTATCATATGATTCCATTGATATAAAATATCCAGAATAGAAAAATTTATTTAGACAGAAAGTTGAGTCGTGGTTGACAGGGGCGGGAGAGAAAGGAGACAGGGGAGTGATTGCTAATGGGTATGAAGTTTCTTTTAAGGGGGACAAAAATGTTCTCAAATGAGATTGTGGTATGGATTGAACAACCCTGTGAATATATTAAAAACAAAAAAAAATTGAATTGTACATTATAAGTGGACGAATCGTGTGTTATGTGAATTATAGCTCAATAAAGCTGTTTTGTTTTGTTTTTTAAAGAAAGAGTGGTTTTATGAGTGGCTTTGGGGTTGGAGATGGAACAATACTACTCGTCAGTTTTGCCCAATACCTATCCTGTGGCGGGGGCGTTTTAACATCTTCTGAAAACAATGGCTCTCCTCTTCACTAGGTGAAAAATTTTAATATTATCAGAGTTATATATTCTGTGTTTAAAGTATATTTTTGCTACAAAATAGTCATTTTGAGGAGCACTTTCTAGGAGTACCCTGGGAGATTTTTCTTGATAGCCTGAGGTGATGGAGCTAAGTAAGGCGAAACACAACGGTTAGGTCAACAGAGCCAAAAGCACTTCTCTGGCCTTCCTCGACCCATAGATGTTTCACTGGGCTAATGTGGTGTTTTAAAGAAGGAGGCCTGGTGGCGCAATTGTTAAGCACTCAGCTGCTAACTGGAAGGTTGATGGTTGGAACCCACCCAGTGACTCCGCAGGAGAAAAAACATGGCGATCTGCTCCCATAAAGATTACATCCTAGGAAACCCTATGGGGCAGTTCTACTCTGTCATGTGGGGTCGCTGTGAGTCAGAATTGACAGCACACAGCAACAACAGTGTTTTAAAAATCTGGAGCTTTTCACATTAAGAAAAAATTCAGATATTGGGCTTCTATTGAAAAATCAGAGATCTGATCAGCACATTTCAGCAGGGTGACAATCTCGTAGAGGGAAACGGGTGGGTGTTTTCTAGTTTGCCACAGTCCCCGGTGCTCCATAAGCATTCCACCTGACTTCTTGCCTTCTTGGCCCCTGTGGACTTCAGTTTGCAACCCCCGAGTCGGGTTGTTAGTATTTCATATGCCTATGAACTGCGCCTGTGAAATTGCCTGGATCAGAAGTTCCTGATCTAGGAAACACTATCATCACACAGAACACAGACTGGGCAACTCTGAACTAGAAGGGTTCCTTGGGTGAGCAAGAGGGCCGTTTGGGGTGACATCATATAGCATGTACTTTTGAATGAGGTCGCTATGAGTTGGAGTTGACTCGACGGCAATGGGTTTGGTTTTCTTCAATGAGGTATAGAGAGTCTGGTTGTACAGAGAGAGAGGATGGCTTATGACCCAGGTGAAAGATTAGAAACGAGCCTTATGCATTGTGTGTCCGGCACTTGTTAGGTACGGTCAAATCGATTCTGACTCTTAGTCGATTCTGACTCATAGCGACCCCAAGTGACAGAGTAGAACTGCCCCAAAGGGTTTCCTAGGCTGTAATCTTTACAAAAGGTACCCTGGTGGTGCAGTGGTTAAGCCTCCGGCTGCTAACTGAAAGGTCAGTGGTTCAAACCCACCAGCCGCTCTGTGGGAGAAAGATGTGGCAATCTGCTTCCGTAAAGATTTTATAGCCTTGGAAACCCTATAGGGCAGTTCTACTCTGTCTTATAGGGTTGCTATGAGTTGGAATCAACTCGAAAGCAATGGGTTTGGTTTGGTTAATCTTTACAGAAGCAGATTGCCAGGTCTTTCTCCTGCAGAGACGTTGGGTGGGTTCGAACCAATGACCTTTCTGTTAGCAGGCCAGTGCTTAACCATTGCGCCACCAGGGCTCCTTTTCTGTTCATCCATGTTGTTGTTGGGTGCCACCAGGGCTCCTTACCTAGATTATTTTACTTAATCCTCACAGCAGCAATCCTATGAGGCCAGGATGCTTCCCTTTCTTTTACAGATAATGCTAACTGAGGCTCAGAGAGATCCATTCAGTTGTCCAAGGTCACACAGCTAGTGAGAGAGCAACAATTGTGACCCAGTTCTGACTCCAAAGCTAAGGTTTTCTCCACTCGGCCACCTGACCTCTCAGTTACTAACACAGCAGTGTGCATCATATTTTTTTAACCTAAATGTGCCTCATATAGGAGTCCTGGTGGCGCAATGATTAAGTGTTTGGCTGCTAATGGAAAGGTTAGCGGTTCGAACACACCCAGTGGCTCCAAGGGAGAAAGCTCTGGCGATCTGCTCCCATAAAGATTACAGCCTAGAAAACCCTATAGGGCAGTTTTTCTCTGTCTCATGAGGTTGCTATGAATAGACTCAATGGCACCCAACAACAGCTACAAAAACAACATGCCTCACATCCCCACGGGAATCCAGGCACCAGCTTGAAATGCACAGTTTACAGCCTCAGCTTTCAAAGTTTTTGAATAGGACCCAAACTAAGAAATGCATTTTACATACAATACAGAAAACAAACCAAACCCACCGCCGTCAAGTCGATTTCGACTCGTAGCGACCCTATACGGCAGAGTAGAACTGCTCCATAGGTTTTCCAAGGAGCAGCTGGTGGATTCGAACTGCTGACCTTTTGGTTAGCAGTGTGAGCTCTTAACTATTGTGCCACCAGGGCTCCACATATACAGTAAACCTTGAAAGCAGAAACTGTGTAAGGTGGAAACCTGTCAGAGAAGGAAAACTCAAATATTCTCCACTAAGATGATCGACAGAAAAGTGGTAAGACTGTACCTTGTCAAAGGCGGAAAACTTCCAACACCAGGAAAAATAAGGCAGCCTCGTCGAGTTCCAGCTCTCACAGGTTTCACAGTAAGATTTGAGGGAAAAAATTTCATGAAATAATACCTACCTATACTGTGATGGGCTCTGATTTTTTGTTTTTGAATCGGAAATTGACTTCCCAGGCCATAAATGGGCCCCGCAGTTTGCAGAACGCTGAATTCGAACAATAGGTAAAGAAGCCAGGTTTCACCTCCAGGGAAACATCAGTTCTAACTGACAGGGGCAGGTGCGGCAGTCTGACTGAATGGGACAGAGAGAACCAGGCCAGAAGGGACTGAGCTTCCAGGGCCAGGAGCCAGGACTCCCCAGCTGACTGAGCGAGACTGGTGCCAGTACTGCGGCCCATCCCAAGCCCAGAAAGGAGAGTGCATGGCTCTGCTAGAGAGACTCCACACAAAGACGGGCTGCGCAGGCCAGAGAGCTTCAGGAGATACCTCGGTGATACATGAAACCAAACCAAACGCCTTGCCATCAAGTCAATCCCGACTCATAGCAATCTTATAGGACAGAGTAGAACTGCCCCATAGGATTTCCAGGCTGTAATTTTTATGATAAAGTAGGAGGGTTAGTGAAAAAGACAAAGACCCTCAACGAGATGGACTGACACAGTGGCTGCAACAAGCGTAACAATGATTGTGAGGATGGTGCAGGACCGGGCAGTGTTTCGTTCTGTTGTACAGAGTTGCTATGAGTTGGAACCGACTGGATGGCACATAATAACAACAACAACAACGGCAATTTTTATGGAAGCAGACTGCCACATCGTTCTCCTGTGGAGCAGCTGGTGGGCTTGAGCTGACGACAGTGTTCAAAAGTAAAGATGTCACTTTAAGGACTAAGGTGCGCCTGACCCAAGCCGAGGTATTTTCAGTTGCCTCATATGTATGCAAAAGCTGGACAATGAATAAGGAAGAGCAAAGAAGAATTGATGCCTTTGAATTATGGTGTTGGCGAAGAATGTTGAATATCCCATTGACTGCCAGCAGAATCAACAAATCTGTCTTGGAAGAAGTACAGCCGGAATGCTCCTTGGAAGCAAGATGGCGAGACTTCACCTCACGTACTTTGGACGTGTTATCAGGAGGGACCAGTCCCTGGAGGAAGGACATCATGCTTGGTAGTGTAGAGGGTCAGTGAAAAAGAGGAAGACCCTCAAGGACATAAACTGACACAGTGGCTGCAACAATAAGCTCAGACATAGCAAGGATTGTGAGGATGGCGAAGGACTGGGCAAGGTTTTGTTCTGTTGTACATAGGGTCGCTATGAGTCAGAACAGACTCGACGATACCTAACAACAACACATTTCGGTTAGCAGTCGAGCGCTTAAACACTGCACCACCAGGGATTCTTAGATGATGCCTGCAAGTCCTCAGAGCTGAGGAAAGAAATCTTAGTAGACCTGATCAATAGCTTCCTTACCTGGGTGAGGTTCCCCATCTTTAAGGTAGATTTGCTTCTCATCAACACCAGAGCCCAGAAGCCAAGGAGTGTCTCTGTCCATTGGGAGGGGACCAGTGGGAAGACCGCCTTGCCATCGGAGGACCAGGCCTTTTCATTAAAAAAAAACACCAATGGCCAAAATGCTTTGTTGGGAGAGGGGGACATAGAAGGTGACTGTCAGTCCTCTAAAGTCCCTGGGTGGTGCAAGAAGTTTGCATTCGGCCGCTAACCTAAAAGTTGGCCGTTCTGACCCATCCAGTGGTGCCATGGAAAAAAGCCTGGCAATCTCCTTCCTTAAAGACGATAGCCAAGAAAACCACAGCTATGGAGCACAGTTCTACTCTGTAATAATAAGGGCTCCATGAGTCAGAATCAACTCAATGGGTTTGTTTTTTCTCTTTGGTCACTTCTCTACCTCTAATTCCCAAAGGTGTTAAACAAGAAAGAAAATCAGTAACAACAAACAACTTGTATGCTTTCTCTGAAAGGTTGCTGTTGATCCTTGTTCTGAGGTTTTCTTTTGACTTCCAAGAATGGAAGTAAGGAAGTGGGAAGGAGATGTCACGTTTTGGTATATTCCAACATAAGTACTGCTAGCAACTTGATATTCAGTCAGAAATGAAACTCTGCCTTGAAAATGTTCATGGCATTTGACCAATATTTGGCTTCCAGGAAATATTCAGAAAATAATCAGAAATAAAAAAACAAAGGTATGAATAAGAATACTGACTGCAGCATTATTTATAATGTGGAAACAACCTAGAAGTCCAGTGAGAGGGGCTTGGTTAAATATATTTTGGTATTTAACTACTATCATGTCACTATCAAATTGTTATGAAAAACTAATTTCAATTACATGCAAAAGTATTCACGATATCTTATGAGGAAAACTATTTTCAAAAGGATCTCTGGTTTGGAAAAAAAAAATGTGAGGAATTACAGGTGATTTTGTTTCCTCCTTATAGGTTTCAAGGAGTCCTGGTGGCGCAGTGGTTAAGAGCACGGCTGCTAACCAAAAGGTCGGCCGTTCAAATCCACCAGCTGCTCCTTGGAAACCCTATGGGGCAGTTCTACTCTGTCCTATAGGGTCACTATGAGTCAGAATCGACTCAACAGCAACGTGTTGGTTTGGTTTATAGGCTTCAAAATTTCTGAAGTTTTCTACAATCAACTTATATTACTTTTATAATCATGAACAAAAATTCCCGATTTTTTAAAAGGAGAAATTTGCCACTAGGACACACAAAGATTCCAATAATTTTTTAAAATTCAGACTTTGTTATTCTAGAAATTAGTCCCTGGATTTCCAATATGCCTGTAAGGAAATACACAAATAATGGACATTGACCTGGTTCAGTTCTGGCCAATGCACCTCATGCACAGCCACCACCCACCTGTCAGTGGAGGCTTGTGTGTTGCTAGGATGCTGCACAGGTTTCAGTGAAGCTTCCAGACTAAGACAGACTAAGAAGAAAGGCCTGGCAACCTACTTCTGAAAATCGGCCAGTGAAAATCCTATGGATCGCTATGGTCCGATCTGCAACGTATCATGGGGATGGTGCAGGACTGGGCATAGTTTCATTCCGTTATGCATGGGGTTGCCACGAGTTGGGGGCGACTCTATGGCAGCTAACAACAACAATATCATAGCCAAAAAGTAATGAAGGAGTCTCCAGTATTATCAAAAGGTGACCAGCATGATAACACAATCAGAATTAGGTAACTGCTGGAAAGAACTGTTTCCATTCTACCTGAAAAAATTGTGTACCTCTCCATCACTACGGCCGTGTCTTCCTTAATGGCTATTTCTTCTTTCCCCATAATTTTGCCCTTAGTCATTTTCTCTTTTCTTCTCTTTTGCTCTCTTTCTTAGAGACTTCGTTGACTGACTACCATCTCTATGTATTGTTATTGTGTACCATCGAGTCAATTCCAACTCATAGCGACCCCATCTGACAGAGTACAACTGCCCCATAGAATTTCTTAGGCTGTAATCCTTACGGAAGCAGATCGCCAGTTCTTTCTCCCGCAGAGCCACTCAGTGAGTTCGAACTGCCAACCATTCGGTTAGCAGCCCAGTTCTTAACCATTACACCACCAGGGCTCCTGTAAACTGGGGCTTCAAACCAGTTCCTCCTGGTTCAGTCATGGCTGAAAGGAAGCAAAACCAGAACAGATCCAAATTTTTTAAATTTGGGTACTCTAGAATGGTAACCAAAATGGGAAAAATTACGGGTTAAATCTCCGCTGGAAACCTGATCTCCCTCTTAGAAAACAAGGGCAGCATATGCATTGCATAGCAACCACATCTGTTGCCCGTCAGATTTTAAGCAGAGTCCGAAGCGGGGGTACCTAGCTCAAAGATGGCAGCCAACTGTGCGGCTTTGAATGTGTGTCCCTCATCACAGCCCTGCCAATAATCCAATCTTATGCATCACGCTCCTGAAAGATCTCACTATGCCTCTTCTGAGCCTCCCATTCCAGGGCTTCGACCGTAATTTTTCCTGTTCCAGAGCACTCAAATTTAAAATATTCAGGTTTGTGGGGACCACAGTTTCGGAGGACATCTAACTCAACTGGCATAACATAGTTTATAAGGAAAATGTTCTACATCCTACTTTGGTGAGTAGCGTCTGGGGTTTTAAAAGCTTGTGAGCGGTCATCTAAGATGCTCTAGGTCGCCAACTCCCCCTTCACCCCCGCCCCATCTGGAGCAAGGGAGAATGAAGAAAACCAAAGACACAAGGGAAAGATCAGTCCAAAGGACTAATGGACCACAAGTACCACAGCCTCCACCAGACTGAGTCCAGCACAACTAGATGGTGCCCGGCTACCACCACTGACTGCTCTGACAGGGCTCACAATAGAGGGTCCAGGACAGAACTGGAGAAAAATGTAGAACAAAATTCTAACTCACAAAAAATGACCAGACTTACCGGTCTGACAGAGACTAGAGAAACTCCGAGAGTATGGCCCCCGGACACCCTTTTAACTCAGTACTGAAGTCATTCCTGAGGTTCATTCTTCAGCCATAGATTAGACAGGATAAAACAAACAATAATACACGTAGAACAACCATGTATATGCAACTAAATGGGCACACCAACCCAGAGGCAAGGACGAGAAGACAGGAGGGGACAGGAAAGCTAGTAATGGGGAATCTAAGGTCGAGAAGGGAAGCGTATAGACATGTCGTGAGGTTGGCAACAGAGATCACAAAACAGTATGTGTATTAATTGTTTAATGAGAAACTAATTTGCTCTGTAAACCTTCACCTAAAGCAAATTTAAAAAAATAACAGTTTGGGTCTGTTCCAGTTTCACTTCCTTGGCCATGACTGAATCGGTTCGAACCGGTTCGAAGCCCTACTGTAAAGGACCCTAGGTTTCCATTTCAGCCTCATGCTCTACCCTGGGCTTCAGACTTGTGACCCTCACCACTTGCCTGTTTCTCAAAGTAAAGTGCCCAACTCCAGCTCATCAATTTGCCCTCTAAACCACTCCTCTTTGTCATTTCTCTACTGGCGAAATTCCCACACTCGCTCAACTTCTAGGAGTCATTTTTTATTTCCCCTTTTTCCTCTTCCCGCACGTCAAATTCTATAATATCTATGATACAGTACTTTTTTAATCATTTCCTTTCTTTTTCCTTCTATTGCCCCCCAACTCTAGTTCTGACATTTATTATTTTGTGGTTAAGAACGGAGGCTTTGGAATCAGACACCCTTATGTTAAAATTCTGACTGTGGCGCTCACTTGCTGTGTCATGTTGGGTAAAGTGACTTAACCTCTCTGAGCCTCGGTTGCTTATGTAAAATGGATGATAAACCCTTTTCAAAGGGTCGTTCTGTGTTTAAATTATCTCATGTACATGAAGAGCTTAGCCTAGTATGTAAATAGCCTGTTGTTGTTGGGTGCTGTGGAGTCAATTCCGACTCACAGTGACCCCGTGTGACAGAGTAGGACCGCCCCATAGGGTTTTCTAGGCTCTAATCTTAATGAAAGCAGATCACCAGGCCCTTCTCCTGAGGAGCTGCTGGGTGGGTTTGAACCGCCAACCTTTTGGTTAGCAGCCGAGCACTTAACCAATGTGCCACCAGGGCTCCTTGGTAAATAGCTTAAACTGAAAAACCAAACCCATTGCCGCTGAGTTGATTCCGACTCATAGTGACCTTTTCGGACAGAGCAGAACTGCCCCATAGGGTTTCGAAGGCTGTAATCACTATGGAAGCAGACTGCCACATCTTTCTCCTGCGGATCGGATCGGCTGGGTGTGTTCGAATCGCCGACCTTTTGGTTAGCAGCTGAGCTACTTAACCACTGCACCAGTAAATAGTTTAGAAGACTGTAAATTGTCAACAGATATTGGCTGTTTATTTCACTTCAGATTATTTTAAAAAATTGGTACTACTATAATCGTTTTAATTTATAAAACTCCACTACTTAAAAACCTTCCATTTAATTACAGCATTTTCTTCCAAATTAACTACAAAACCCTCTCCCTGGCCTTCAGAGTCCTCTCTAACATGCCAGCATTGCTTTCTCGTTTTACCTCTCACTGCTCTCCTAATTTCCAATCAAACTGGCCCTGGCACTCTCCTACCTTCCAGCCTTGGGCCACGCTGTTTCTTTCCCTTATAATACCCTTCCCTCTACCTCTGTCTGCTAAAATCCAACCTATCCTTAAAAACTTTCCTAACCTTTTGTAATTCTCAACTTGATGGGCTCACTTTCATTTTTGAACTCCCTGTCGCTCTTGATTGTACCTTCCTAATTGCATTTATAGTATTGTAAATATAATAACAACATATTACTATATATGCTATACCCTTTGTAAACATATTCCATGTTACGGAAACTCCTTAGGGGCATGTACTATGTCTTACTCATCTTGGTATCTCCAGCACCCTTGGCCCCATCATAAAAAAACAACCTGTTTCCGTCAAGTAGATCCCGCCTCACAGCGACCCCTATAGGACAGGGTAAAACTGCCCCATAGGGTTTCCAGGGAGCACCTGGTGGATTCAAACTGCCGACATTTTGGCTAACAGCCAAGCTCTTAACCACTACGCCACCAGGGCTCCAGCTTGTCATAGGTACTCAACAAATGTTGTTAGCTGCTGTTGAGTCAGTCCCTGACTCGTGGCGAACCCATTCAAGATGGGGTCAGACTGTTGTGATCCATAGGGTTTTCAGAAGGAGATTGGCAGGCCCTTCTTCCTCATCCATTTTAGTCTGGAAGCTCCTCTGAAACCTGGTCAGCATCACTGCAACACACAAGCCTCCACTGACAGATGGGTAGTGGCTGTGTGTGAGGTGCATCGGCCAAGAATTGAACCCAGGTCTCCCCCATCATGGAAGGTGAGAATTCTACCACTGAACCACACAGCCCCCAATAAATGTTAGCTGAATGTAAAGATGATGTCCAATTTCTCTATGCCATATCTATCACACTGTTGATAGATACTCAGCTTTAATAAACTATGTCTAAATTTCCCTTCCCTTCATAGATTAAATTAAATTCTAGTATGATGACTTCAGAGAGATGAAGCAAAATGTATTGTCATTTTTGTTGGTCAAAATCAGTTGATATTGGCAACTTCATGTGACTCAACTCTATTTAAGTTGGCCCCTATCCTTATGATTTGGGGCAATATTTTTATGACCTGCTGTCTTAATAGATTTTCTGTTTTGCTTTTTGCTATGTGAGGTGTTATCATTCATAAACGTGTAAATATATTTGTATTTAATCCATGCATCTCTTAAAAAATCTTTAAACTCGGGGTGATGGAAATGTTCTTTATTGTCCCTGTGGTGATGGTTTCATGAATGTATACATATGTCATAATATCCAAGTGTACACTTAAGTATGCGCAAATTATTGTATATCAATTATACCCCAATAAAGCTGTTTTAAAAAAAAAAAGTCTTTAAGCTCAGAACCATAAAATCAGGTTTCTAAATGCTGGCATTTGTGTGGCAACAAAGACGCTTTTGAGGTTAAAACATATTTTCTACATACTTCCAGGTATCATAAAAGTTCATAGACTACCACAAAATGTGTGGTGCTTGGTGAGTTAGAAAAGTCACTTTTGACACCAAAGTGTGTGCTCAGTGGATTCAACGAATTCAATCTAAGTTTTAGATTTGCATAAAACCAGTTTAGACTTGTACAAAATGAGTCCAAATGTAACTGGAGCAGTTGGGTGATGTGTATTCTCTGGGTGAAACTGGTTGTGGTAGAACTAAGGGAAGAAGAGCAAGGCAGACCTGCAAGGCCCCTAGGAAGTACAAACCAACCAACCTACCTACTAATCAACCAATAAACCAGCCTACCTACCAACCAACCAACCAACCTACCTACTAACCAACCAATCAACCAACCTACCTACCTACCAACCAACCAACCAACCAACTAGTTGCTGTCAAGTCGAATGATTCCAAGTCATGGATGTGTTTCAGAGTAGAACTGTGCTCCATAGGAGTTTTCTTCTGAAATATATCACCAGGTCTTTCTTCCGACGTGCTTCTGGGTGGGTTCCAACTGCCAACCTTTAGATTAGTAGCCAAGCACTTAACTGTTTGTGCCACCCAGGGATTCCTAGCAAGTACCTCTTGTTGTTGTTTGGTGTAGCTGAGTTGATTCTAACTCATAGCGACCCCATGTGACAAAGTAGAACTGCCCCATAGGGTCTTCTAAGCTGTGATCTTTACTGGAGCAGATTGCCAGGTCTTTCTCCCTTGGAGTTGCTGGGTGGTTTTGAACCGGCAACATTTTGGTTAGCAGCCAAGTGCTTAACTGTTGCGCCACCAGGGCTCCTTTGGTAAGTACCTGCTCCCCTGCATTTTGGCATTCGCATCCACTGCTATCCCTCCTAGTACTCTTCCCTTTCCCCCTCCCTTTCTTTCCCTCTCTTGTCTCTCTCCTGCTTCACAAACACAGTGCCTAAAGCACCCAGTTCCTGGGCTTTATATTTGCCAAGTGGCTTTGGGGAACAAGTTTTTCTCAAGCCCATGCATCAAAAGGCACTTATTTCAACACTTCAGGGAAAAATAGTAGCGAAGGTAATCAATAACCTCATTCCAAGCAGAAGAATGGATTTTTGTGAGGTCATCTCTATGGTTTCTCGCCTCTTTTCTTAAAGAGGTGTAACACTAGTCTGTCAGATCTTCTTCTTCTTGTGTTTTACCTTCCCTTAATTAAGAAATGCAAACGTCAAGCAGGCAGAAGCCATGTCCTGACCCAAGTATTACAGGGGGACGAGTTGTCTTCCAGTGCTGTTTATTAGCGACAATTAGAAGACGGACAAGGAAATGTTCAGTGTGGCTCTAAATTCTTCGTTGGCTAAAACGAAACTTCGGATCTGCTTTCAAAGGGATCTTTGGATGGAGCAATAGACTGTCAGTGAGGTTAGGAGAGGAACTGCTAGAGCAACGGGCACAAAGAAGGGAAGGAGAAAGCTGCAGAGGCAGCAGCCAGCCCAAGGAGCCGTCCACTCAACAGTGCTCCGGGCATCTGTCTAGTCAACATCTAAGGAAGGTGACCCGAGGGAGTTTCTGAGCCCTACAGGCAAGGGTGAGATGCTATCAGTCCCCAGAAGGAGTAACAAGAATTTGCATGCATATCTCTGAAAGACAAAAGGTGTGGAGAGGCTGGCTCTAGACAGAGGCCCAGCTTGTTTCTGAAGTGAGATGCCAGTCACACTTAGAACCGTGCCACTCAAGCACACACGCTGGTGTGGCAAAGTCAGCCTGGAACCTCTTGTCCTTAGGTGCCGTTGAGTTGATTCCGACTCATAGCGACCCCACAGGGCTCCTCTGGTAACTACCTACTTTTAACAGAGTAAAATTGCCCCCTAGGCTTTCCCAGGATGTAATTTTTACGGACAGCCATGGCGGCACAGTGGTTAAGAGCTCGGCTGCTAACCCAAAAGTCAGCAGTTCCAATCCTCCAGCTGCTCCTTGGAAACCCTATGGGGCAGTTCTACTCTGTCCTATAGGGTCGCTATCAGTTGGAATCAACTCAAGGGCAACGGGTTTGGTTTGGTAGGGGTAATCTTTACAAGAGCAGATCATCAGGTCTTCCTCCTGCGGAACAGCTGGTGCATTCAAACCGCCAACCTCTCAGAGCCAAGAGCTTAACCATTGCGCCACTAGGGCTTCGAAAGTCAGCCTGTGGAACACAAAACGTATGCCATCTTGATGAAAAGGACCTCAAGACTGAACCTATGTTGAGTCTGCTCTTCCCGTGTGCCCTAGGTACAGACCTCAACCATCACAAGGTCAGCGTTTAGGGAACAAAGGATTCTGTCTCGAGAAGTAAGAAAGCGTCTCTCTTACTCCACCACTACCACCACCATTTGCCATCAGTTGGATTCTGACTCATGGCATCCCCATGTGTGTCAGAGTTGAACTCTGCTCCATAGGGTTTTCGATGGCTGATTTTTCAGAAGTAGATTGCCAGGCCTTTCTTCTGAGATGCCTCTGGGCGGACTCGAACCTCTGAACTTTGTTAGCAGCTGTCTTGGTTTCCTAGTGCTGCTCTAACAGAAATACCACAAGTGGGTGGCTTTGATGAACAGAAATTTATTTTCTCACAGTACCCAGACCCTTTGCTGTCAAGTCAATTCCGATTCATAGCGACCCTGTAGGACGGAGTAGAATTGCCCACAGGGATTCCAAGGCTGTAATCTTTACAGAAGCAGGCTGCCACATCTTTCTCCCACAGAGCAGCTGGTGGATTTGAACCACTGACCTTTTGGTTAGTACAAAGCGCTTAACCACTGCGCCACCAGGACTCCTTTCTCACCGTACAGGAAGCTAGAAGTCCAAATTCAGGGCACCGCCATGGGGGAAGGCTTTGTCTGTCGGCTCTGGGGAAGGTCCTTGTCTCTTTTCAGCTTCATCTGCTTCTGGGTCCTTGGCGATCTTCACGTGCTGCATATTTTCCTCTGTTTGTTCTTCCTTCTCTGAGCCTCATCTACTCGTTTTATACCCAAAGGTGATTGGCTTAAATACACCCTACACTGATATTGTCTCGTTAACATACCATAGGAAGTCCTAGTTCCAAATGGGATTCCACCCACAGGTATAGGAGTTTAGGGTTTACAAAACATATTTTAGGGGAACACAATTCGATCCGTAACAGCGGCCAAGTGATTGATCATTTGCACCACCAGGGACACCCTTACTCACAAGCCTGATCTTCCGGCTCAATTCAAGTATGTTGTTGCTCTTGTTAGCTGCTGTTGAGTCCGTTCCAAGTCATAGCAACCCTATGTACAACAGAAGAAACACTGCCTGGGCCTGCGCCATCCTCACAATCGTTGTTATGCTTGAGCTCATTGTTGCAGCCATTGTGTCAATCCATCTTGTTGAGGGTCTTCCTCTTTCTCGCTGGCCCTCTACTTTACCAAGCATGATGTCCTTCAAAAAAAAAAAAAAAAAGACCAAAACCCAAACCTGTTGCCGTTCAGTTGATTCTGACTCATAGCGACCCTACAGGACAGAGTAGAACTGCCCCATAGGGTTTCCAAGGAGCACCTGGTGGATTCAAACTGCTGACCCTTTGGTTAGCAGCCGTAGCTCTTAACCACTACGCCACCAGGTTTCCATAATGTCCTTACTTGGTGTGCTCCCATAGACACATATTCTTACTACAAGCCACAGGTTAACATTTGTAGTTGAGAAGGAACCAATGTTAGACAGTTGGACGCGCTCTTCCAGGCAAAACTTTCACTTACAGAAAGATCCTGTACTTAATTCTGATCCCTTCCCCTTCTTCTCTTCTTTGCTTTTCTGATCCCTTCCCCTTCTTCTCTTCTTTGCTTTTCTCTTCACTTCTCTCTACTGCCTGAGAAATAATAAAAAACCAACAGGAAGAAGCAAGATGGTAAAGGTAAGGGTGGTGGACAATTTCTTTTATCCGAATGAGAAGACACTGTGGTTCAGGCTGCAAGTGTCCATAGATGGGAGGAGAGGGGAGCAAGCACTAATATTTATTGGGCTTTTAGTATCTGCTGTTTTTGTTTGGTGTTGCCAAGTCCACTCCAACTCATGTTATTGTTATTGGTGTTTACTGTTGAGTCGGTTCCGACTCACAGTGACCCTATTACAACAGAACGAAACACTGCCCAGGCCTGCGCCATCCTCATAATCGTTGTTATGCTTGAACCCCTTGTTGCAGCCACAGTGTCAATCCATCTTC
Source organism: Trichechus manatus latirostris (assembly GCF_000243295.1). Lineage (NCBI taxonomy): Eukaryota > Metazoa > Chordata > Mammalia > Sirenia > Trichechidae > Trichechus > Trichechus manatus. The sequence goes on from NW_004444054.1 coordinate 3,027,599, forward strand.
TTGAGGGTCTTCCTCTTTTTCGTTGACCAGTACTTTACTAAGCATAATGTCCTTCTCCAGGGACTGGTCCCGCCTGATAACGTGTCCAAAGCACGTGAAATGAAGTCTCACCATCTCGCTTCTAAGGAGCATTCTGGCTGTACTTCTTCCAAGACAGATTTGTTCATTCTTCTGGAAGTCCATGGTATTGTATATTCAGTATTCTTCATCAATACCATAATTTAAATGCATCAATTCTTCTTCGGTCTTCCTTATTCATTGTCCAGCTTTCACATGTATATGAGGTGATTGAAAATACTATGACTTGGGTCAGGCGCACCTTAGTCCGCAAGGTGACAGCTTTGCTTTTTAACACTTTAAAGAGGTCTTTTGCCCCAGATTTACCCAGTGCAATATGTCGTTTGATTTCTTGACTGCTGCTTCTGCGTTGATTATGGGTCCAAGTAAAATGAAATCCTTGACAACTTCAATCTTTTCTCCGTTTAGCATGATGTCGCTTATTGGTCCAGTGGTGAGGATTGTTGTTTTCTTTATGTTGAGCTGTAATCCATATTGAAGGCTGTGGTCTTTGATCTTCATCAGTAAGTGCTTCAAGTTGTCTTCATTTTCAGTAGGCAAGGTTGTGTCATCTGTGTATCACAGGTTGTTAATGAGTCTTCCTTCAATCTTGATGCTGCGTTCTTCTTCATATAGTCCAGCTTCTCGGATTATTTGCACAACATACAAACTGAATACATGTGGTGAAAGGATACAACACTGACACACACCTTTCCTGATTTTCATCCAGGCAGCATCCTCTTGTTCTGTTCGAACAACTGCCTCTTGGGATATGTATTGTTCTGATGTTGTTGTTAGGTGCCATCAAGTAGATTCTGACTCATAGCCATCCCATGTGACAGAGCCCCATAGGGTTTTCCTAGACTGTAATCTTACTGAAGCAGATCACCCGGTCTTTTTCCTGAGGAGCTGCAGGGTGGGTTCAAACTGCCAACCTTCTGGTTAGCAGCGAGCCTTAACCGCTGCACCACCAAACATGCTTTACCTCATTATAATCCTTGCAACAAGTCTTTGAAGCGAGTGTTATTTTCCTTATATCACAGATGAGGAAATTAAAGTTGCCTAAGCTTACCCAGGGACAATTGGTGGTTCAGTGATAGAATTCCTGCCTTCCATGCAAGACACTGGGGTTCGATTCCTGGCCAGTGCACCTCATACACAGCCACCACCGTCTGCCAGTGGAGGCTTGTGTGTTGCTATGATGCTGAACAGGTTTCAGCGGAGCTTCTAGACTAACATGGGGTAAGGAGAAAGGCCTGGTGATCTACTTCCGAAAATCAGCTAATGAAAGCTCTTTGGGTCCCATGGTCCTATCCGCAACTGGTTATGGGGATTGTGGAGCACCGGGCAGCGTGTCTTTTCTCTGTGCCTGGGGTAGCCCTGAGTCCGGGGCCGACTCGGCAGCCGTGAACAATAATAGCCTAGTGCCTGGCATATAGGAGCCACTCAATTCATGAATGCATGTTTAAAGAGGATGGAGTGGGCAAAGTAATGAAGAGATGTGAGTCTAATCCTGGCTTTGCTACCAACTGTTGTATAACCTAAGGAGCCCTGGCGGCACAACAGTGAAGTGCTCGGCGGCTAACTGGAAGGATGACAGTTCAAACCCACTAAGCGGCTCCACAGGAGAAAGACCTGACAATCTGCTTCTGTAAAGATTATAGCCTAGGAAATCCTATGGGGCAGTTCTACTCAGTCACATGGGATCGCTATCAGTCGGAATCGACTCAACGGCACTCCGCAACAACAACACTGTATAATCTGATACTAAAAACAAGGCGTAGAACAAGATGCTGTGTTTCCCCTACCTCAGGTAGACTCTTTACCTCTATCTCCCCATAGCTGTTCCCCACACACAGGGATAGGATGGATTTAAGAGTTCGTTGTTGTAGTGGTTTTACAGCATTTAAAACGTGATATGGAAGTGGGAAGACACAGCGCAGTCTTCAGCTCTGTAGAGGACTGTTCTTCTAGGAGATAAAGAGCCAAGGGGATAAACAGCCAAAAGATCGCTCCAAAAAACAAAACAAATCCGTTGCCGTTGAGTTGCTTCTGACTCATAGCAACCCTATAGGACAGAGTAGAACTGCCCCATAGGGTTTCCAAGGAGCGGCTGGTGGATTTGAACGGCCAGCCTTTCGGTTAGCAGCTGAGCTCTTGACCACTGCGCCACCAGGGCTCCCTAAAAGATCTCTCAAGGCTGTGCAAATGGCAAGAAAAAAAAGGAGACAGGCATTCATGTGGCAGAGAGTGAAGTAATTTAGGAGGAAAACATTTGAAATGGATTTATAAGGTGCTGGGACTCAGAGCTTAAAACACAGGAAAGGCATCTTGGGAGACATTGCGGGCTGCCTCCAAAAAGGCATCAGCGCCTCAGTGTGCGGCTGCCACCACAAAGCCTACAGACAGCTGGGTATCATCAGGACGCACACACAAAACGCCATGACATGACATCTTGTGTACATTATTCAGAGCTGGGTCTCTCCAGAGGAGGGTGTTACAGACTGAATTGTGTTCCCTCCCCTGTCAAAAAAAATATGTGTTGTAAATCCTAACCCCTACGCAAGTGGATGGAATCCCACACTAGGGTTTTCTTTGTTATGTTAATTAGGCCAGAACAGTGTGGGGTGTGTCTTAAGCCAATCACCTCTGAGACATAAAAAGAGCAGACGAAGCACAGAAACAATGAAGCACAAACCTGGGAAGACAGATGGCACACCACATGAAGATCATCAAGAAACTGAGGAACAGAAGCTGAGAAGAGACAAGGACCTTCCCCTAGAGCCTACACAGATGGAAAGCCTTCCCCTAGAGCATGCACCCTGAGTTTGGACTTCTAGCCTCCTAAACTGTGAGAAAATAAATTTCCGTTCCTTAAATCCCACTTGTGGTACTTCTGTTACAGCAGCAGTAAGAAACTAAGACAGAGAGTAACAAAAATAATCAAGTGTATTTTGGAACTTTGAAATAAAGGTACATTTCTAAAGAAAAAAAAAAAGAGCTCTCTAAACAGTCAAACTGAAGGAAAGGGGGGAATATGACTGAAGTTAACTTAGTCAGGAAGAGCACAGGCAGGGTGAACGCTTTTGTTGTTCGCTGCCATTGAGACGGCTCCGACTCAGAGCGACCCCTTGCTCAACAGAAAGAAACGTTGTCCGGTCCTTCACCATCTTCACAATCTTTGATGTGCTTGAGTCCATTGTTGTAGCCACTGTGAACCTAGGATGAACCTTAAAAAAGACTAGAAATAGCTGTATTCCTTAAAGCTGGACCAAAGTAATCTAAGGACAATTTCGCGGAAAATACTATTTGACAATGCAGGTAGCAGAAATTGTTGGAATTTTAGAACATGGTTACAATCAAATCCACTACCCTCATGTTTTAGATGAAAGAAGTAGGGCTCAGAGAAGGTAAATACCTTGCCCGGGGTCATACCTCACCTTGTGGCAGAGGTAAAACTCGAATTCATGACTCCTGAGACCCAGCCTAACTGATGCTCTTGCCATGAGGTTATTTAATATAAAAACCCTGCAACAGTTGGTTGTTCTTGTTAGGTGCCACAGAGTCGATTCCGACTCATGCCAACCCCACGTGACAGAGCAGAACTGCCCCATAGGTTTTCTAGGCTGTAATCTTTACAGGAGCAAGTCTTTCTCCTGTAGAGTCGCTGGGCGGGTTGGAATCACCAATCTTTTGGTTGAGTACTTAACTGAGTACCTCACCGTTGCGCCACCATGGCTCCTTTGGTCTAAGATATAAGGAATGTCACCATATTTAAGCATATCATGTGCTGGCACACTGTTGTTGGGTGCCGTTGAGTCGGTTCTGACTCATAGCAACGCCTTAACCGTTATGCCACCAGGGCTCCTTGCAACAAATGGTACCAAACCTGTTGCCTTTAAGTCGATTCCGACTCACGGCGACCCTATAGGACAGAGTAGAACTGCCCCCTAGGGTTTCCAAGGCTGTAAATCTTAATGGGAGCAGACTGCCACATCTTTCTCCTGGGAAGCGGCTGATGGGTTCAAACCACCCCACTTGTGGTCAACAGCCGAGCACTTAGCCACTACACCATCAGGCCTCCTTGCAACTGATGTAAGGGCCCCAAATGAAGAAGCTACCACAAGCCCAGAAAAATCGTACACTGTTAAGGGAAGCTCAGAATGTTGTGTGATACTACCCTGAAAATTTGAGGCTGACATAGTAGAGCACCACCGTGTTCTCTCACGAAATAGCTCCTGGACTGGCGGAGCCACTGATCTGAGTCCATCTGCATCTCTTACTCAGAGCACCTCTTCTCTGCAGCCAGGATGAACCACAATGGCGTACAGGGCACTGCATAGGCGGCTTCATTCGGCCGCATTCCCTTCCAGGTGGGATGTCCAAACCCATTCCAACCACTCTAGGAATGCTGAGTTCCATGGAATTCTACCACCACTTGCGGGGGGTGGGGGCAGCCGCCGCTGGACGCTGTATGGAGGGCCCAAGGGCAGTCCATCTGAGGAAATCCTCCTGCAGGGCGTCCGGTAGTCAGAATGCTTCCTAGCCAAGGAGACTGGGAGTGGGAAACATCTCAAGTATTCAGTTCCTCTCCTGCTGGCGCTGCAGAAGCAAGAGAAAAAGAAAGCAGGGGAACCTGTTGGACAGGCCTGTCCAGGCTGCTCCCACTGCTCGAGGCCTCCCCCTGCCAGAAGCAGCCTGACAGTTTTCCTCCCCAGCGTAGAGCAGGGCCAGGGACCAGAAACCCACTGAACAGAATGCGTATTTGCCAAGAGGCACACCGATGTCCAGGGAAGTGCCAGTGCACGTCCCATCTGTGTGAGTGAGCAAGCATGAGCTCTGCCCTTCTGGGTTGGGGTGACATACACCAATGCCTCAACAGCACATTCACGGGGAAAACGAAGGTGCTCAAAGAGACATATGCAGCTTCGCAGGTGTGCAGCCGAGAGGCAGGGTTCCCAATGTTTGTCCCACGAGGGGGAAAACATTTAGCTTTCCATCATGCCAGTTTTCGTCCTGTGGATCGTTTTAATGAAAAGATGGTTCTAATGGGGGATAGGGGTCCCTGGGTGGTGCAAAGGGTTAATATGCTCAGCTGCTAACCGAAAGGTTGGAGGTTCAAGTCTTCCCAGAGGCATCTCAGAAGAAAGGCCCGGCATTCTACTTCGGAAAAAGCAGTCATTGAAAACGCTATGGAGCACAGTTGTACTTTGACACACATGGGGTCATCAAGAGTTGGGGTCAACTCCATGGCATCTGTTGTTGTTGCTGGGTGCCATCGAGTTGATTCCAACTCATAGTGACCCCATGTGACAGAGCAGAACTACCCTATAGGGTTTCCTAGGCTGTAATCTTTACAGGAGCAGATCGCCAGGTCTTTCTCCTGTGGAGCCACTGGGTGGGTTTGAACAGCCAACCTTTCGGTTAGCAGCTAATCATTCAATTGTTGTGCTACCAGGGGTTCTCAGCAACTGGTGCTGGGAGATTAAAGATACAAGGGATGATAGTGAGAGACGGAGCTGGCGAACTGGAGGGCAGAGAGAAATGCGGGTGAGTGAGAGCCGTGTGGCCAGCGCCTTTGGGAGGTCTTGGTGTCAACGCAGTGCAGAATGAGAAAGTGACTACTTGCAGATACCTACAACATCCAAACACTAATCGCCTGTAGTCCTCAGAGACGAGCACACCTACCTCGCTCGCTGCGCCTGAGTCCTGCACCCAGCACGGTGTGCATTTCACACTTGGCCTTGATGCCTTCCTCTGCACACTCAGCAAAGACTGCAGGAGACGGCTTTGGTAGACACCCTTCTTTGAGTGGAGGCCAGATGGCGTAGTCTTTCCCACGTGCTTTCCTCAGGAAAAGGCCGGCACTCATGCGTATTTAAGGGGCCCTGGTGGCACAATGGAGCCCTGGTGGCACAGTGGTTAAGACCTCGGCTGCTAACCAAAAGGTCAGCTGTTCGAATCCACCAGCTATTCCTTGGAAACCCTGTGGGGCAGTTCCACTCTGTCCTTTAGGGTCGCTGTGAGTCAGAGTCGACTCGATGCAAAGGGTTTGGGTTTTTTTTTTGGTGGCACAATGGTTAAGCACTTGGCTGCTAACCGAAAGGTTGGGGGTTTGAATCCACTAGCCGCTCTGCGAGAGAAGAGACCTGGCGATCTGTCCCCGTAAAGATTTACAGCCTAAGAAACCCGATGGGACAGTGCTACTCTGTTATATTAGAGTCGCTGTCAGAATCGACTCCACGGCAGTGGGTTTGGTTTTTGGTTTTGTAAGAAAGAAGCAAGCTCAATGACTTTTGTTTTCTTAACAATTTCCCTCGCTTCTTTATTATATTGTCTAACAAATGTTGCATCACACTCGGTTTTCCACAAAAGGGAAAAGGAAAAATTATTAAAACGTGAAGAAAAATCATATTGCTCACTTGGAAAATGAGACATATGAACATGTAAGAATGGGAAAATACAAGCTACAATGGCAAGGAGCGGACATTTCGCCAAATTTAGAACCCACTTGAAAATCACGGGTTCCAAGTTTAGAACGGAACTAAAAAACTTGAGCTCACATTGCATTTGGTCCTGATGGAAAAAAAAAAAAAATCAAAGCTACTAATTAAAGGGGGAAGGCAGTTCTACCCTTAGTAGTTCTAGAAGCTGGAAATTATTTTCAAACAAAGTCTTTACTGGCTAAATGGAAGGGCCTGCAGTTAGTCTCAGGCAGAAAAGAAACTTTTTTTTTTTTTCCTAATTAAATTTTCCTTACAAAACAATGGTTTAAAATTGAGGGGGAAAAACATTTTGCCAACATTTTGCCAAAGTGTAACCTTCTTTGGATTCAACCAAATCTACCAGATGATCATATAAACTTTATATCCTGTCGGTAAATGGAAAATGCAACAAATGTAATAAAGTGGTGAACTAGCAGCCTAAATAAAACAAACAAAAACAAACTCTTACCAGTATTATTTTTATGTTCTAATTTGGATCCTAAGATAGTTACTGCAACACATCATTAAGAAATGATCAGAATTTCTGCTGTGGAGACAACTGCAGAAAGTTTCAGACCAAAAAGATCCAAAGCAGTAAACTGAGAACCAGCAGACTAGACGGTACCAAAAATGCATCCCTTGGCTTAATCTGTGATTCCAGGCAGCCAACGACTTTTGCAATTATAAAACCAGACCACCAGCTGCCGTTGAGTTGACTTGGACTCATGGTCACTTCAAGTGTGTCAGAGTAGAACTGTGCTCTATAGGGTTTTCAGTGGCTGATTTGTTGGAAGTAGATCACCAGGCCTTTCTTCCAACGTGCCTCTGGGTGACTCAAACTGTTGGTGATGAGTGCATTAACCATTCACACCGACAGGGTCTCCTTTGCAATTATAGAAAACTTAAAGATAACTTATGCTATCCTCCACATACCTAAAATACATACATACATAAGCTGATAACGGCCTAAGAATTGAATTTAGATAATTAGAGGAAGGGTCAGACATGAACATTCAATGCAAATATTCAACACAGCAAGCATTCAGAAACACAAATGCTGGGGGGAAAATGAGTTTCCTGTTTACTGTCTTGGAGTCTAAATACATTTTCGAGTGATTTGTGGAGCAGATTTAGCAACTGGTAGATACGACATTCTTCCTTCAGAAACATCACTAACTTAACAGTTTAAAACCCTGTAACTTTAATTTCAGGGCACTTTGAGAAACTCTCATTGAAGGACATAAAATTAATTCTTGAGTTAACTGGCTGACTTTATTCATCTTGCCAAGAAGGTGCAGTTGCGGTGGTGGCAAGAGGTAGGAATTCAAAATTGTAAAAGTAAAAAACAGCGCATACGTAAGTGGAAAAGGATTTATCTAGAATACTCTTGCTGTTTGTTGCTGGGTGCTGTTGAGTTGATTTCAACTCATAGTGACCCCGTGACAGAGCAGAACTGCCCCCTTAGGGTTTTCTAGGCTGTAATCTTTATTGGAGCAGATCGCCAGGTCTTTCTCCCTCAGAGCCACCGGGTGGGTTTGAACCGCCAACCTTCTGATTAGCAGCCAAGCACTTAACTGTTGCATCACGAGGGCTCCTTTCGTCTGGAATATGCTTTTTAATTTGTTATGCAATAAGCATAGTTAGGCAATTACTAGGTGTTTCTCCTAATGGCATATGTAGGCTCGCATTAAGATAAGGAACAGAGGTTGACATTTCCAAGATGGGTGCCAAAAACGGAATAAAACTTGGATTCCCTGGGCCCACTGGGCCACTCATTTCTGAATACACGGCCTTCAACATACTCTTCTATCTTTTTAAACGATTCATTAAAATTGAATTTCATATCTAGTCTCTTCCACTATTATGTCTTCGAAATTGCTCCCTTATTTAAATTCTTATTTATAATAAACTTAATATTTTGGACCATTTTCTTCCTTTCTTAAAGTCATTATACCCAGAGAAATAGAAGGAGAAAAGACAGAGACACTTTATGGGAACCAGACGGGCCTTGGCCATTGTCACGTGTGGAGTTGTGTTCCCCAAAAATGTGTATCAACTTGGCTAGGCCATAATTCCCAGTACTGGGTGACTGTCTACCACTCTGTGATCTGATGTGATTTTCCTATGTGTTGTAAATCCTACCTCTAAAATGTTAATGAGGCAGGATTAGAGGGAGTTATGTTAATGAGGCAAGACTCAATCTACAAGATTAGATTGTATTTTGAGTCAATCTCTTTTGAGATATAAAACAGAGAAGTAAACAGAGAGACAGGGGGACCTCCTACCACCAAGAATGAAGAACCAGGAGGGGAGCGGGTCCTTTGGATCTGGGGTCACTGCGCTGAGAAGCTCCTAGACCAGGGTAAGACTGATGACAAGGATCTTCCCCCAGAGCCGACAGAGACAGAAAGACTTCCCCTGGAGCTAGCACCCTAAATTCGGACTTCTAGCCTCCTTGACTGGGAGAGAATAAATTTTCTTTGTTAAAGCCATCCACTTGCAGTATTTGTGTTATAGCAGTACTAAATAACTAAGACAGCCATGTTGCATGCTTTTATATATGGATGTAAATTATGAGTATGGAGATATATATAGATATAGCTATCTTCATACATTTGAACTATTTAGAACAAGAGTTATTAACCTGAGGTTTGGGTTAATGTGTGCATAACCAAAATGTGTGCATTTTTCTAGTGCAAAGTTCATAGCTTTCAAAAGATCCTTAATGAGTTCCTGGCTTCTAAAAGATTTAAGAACCTCTGTTTTAAAGGACAGCTAAGATAAAAATCAACGTATTATTTTATATACTTACACATACATCAAAGGAGTCCTGGTGGTACAGTGCTTAGGCACTCAACCGCTAACCAAAAAGTTGGTGGTTCAAACCCATCTAACAGCTTTTCGGGAGAAAGACTTGGCAATCTGCTTCTGTAAAGATTACAGCCTTGGAAACCCTATGGGGCAGTTCTACTCTGTCCTCTAGAGAAGCTATGAGTCTGAATCGACTTGATGGCAATGGGTTTGGTTTTTTTGGTTTATAGATACATCAAATAAAAATAGCAAGTAACTTCAATTTCAGCAAACGGGAAGGTAAAATATGTAGGAAATGTAAATAATTATAACATAATTAGAAACTATGTTTAAACACTAATAAAGGCAATACTATTACAGCATTTCAGATACTAAGCAATTACGCATTTTAATTAATATACAAACAACACTTATTTCAGGGAGGAAAAAGTTCAAACACAAATTTTAACCCAGATGCCAAACGACCAATAGTCTTACCTCCACTATTGTCTAAGAAAGACTTCATCACATAACTTAAACGCAACACCAACTGCAAACAAAATCACAATTTAACGTGGTGCTTTAGTTACAACATCTCATTTTATTATATTAGATAAAGAAACACTTGTTCTAGGAGCTGTAGGGTAACTCTGACTAAAACCAAGGAGGGAAAATTCCAGATAAGAAAAAACAAATCATTGCACATGCCTTATAGAAGACTAATTAAACAGTATACTGTGGAAGCGCCTTTCATAGGCAAAGTTTGCAGCCAAATATCAAATTCAGAGCTTGAATTCTTTACGCTGGGGCCCTCTCAGAGTATGCCAAGAATAGTTCTCAAATCCCTGGAAAGCATCACTTCCATAAATTTATTTTGGAGATGGATTTCAAAAATTGAAAAGTTTGAGTTAGCCATACACAAACCTACGAAATTCTTGTGGCACTCTTTTTGTTTTCTTCGAAACGATAAAATCTACAGTGAAACCTGGAAGAGCCGGAACTCCACGGGTTGTTCTGGGTCTCGAGTTTTCCGCCTCCGACAGGGTGCAGTCTGACCGCTTCTCTATCACTCATTTTAGTGGATAATATTTTAGTTTTCCTTCTCTGACGGGTTTCTGCCTTACGCAGGCCCCAGCTTTCGCAGATGTTATCATAAGCTGTTTATTCATTCATTCATTCTGCATATTGTTATTGAGTGTCTGCTGTATACAGGCATGCATGGAGTGGCCAGGGTTACAGCAGGTGAACAAAACAGACCAAAAATATATAAGGACTCCATAAATATACGCTCATGGTAAAAAAATTCAGATACAGTAGTGCATAGAATAAAAAATCAAAGTTGTCTCCTTAAGTCTTGCCCCATCTCAGTTCTTTTCTTTCAAACAACTGCTGTTAACAGTTTACTGTACTTTTTTCCAGACTTTTTCTATTCATTTATATAGAACACCTTACATAGGATTTTTTGGCAGCTTTATTGAGATAAAATGTACATACAATATGTATCTACATATATACCACAAAATTCACTGCGTAAAGTATACAGTTCAATGGTCTTTGTGTATTTACAGTGTCGTGCAACCATCACCATAATCTAAGCGGATTTTAAAATTATATACGCTTAGAGCATATATTATAGGTACTTTTAAAATACTTATATATAATTTTATATACATATAGTTATTATTGGAGCCCTGGTGGCACAGTTGTTAAGAGCTCAACTGCTAACCAGAAAGTCGACAGTTCGAATCCACCAGCCAGCCACTCCTTGGAGACCCTATGAGGCAGTTCTACTCTATCCTGTAGGGTCACTAGGGGTCGGAATCGACTCGACGGCAACACTTTTTTTTAATGGGTATAGTTATTATATTATATACAATATTTATATCATACATGATGTATAATTTAAATATAAATATAATACTTTTGTTATATATTATATAAGGACCCATGGTGACACAATGGCTTAAGTGCTCAGTTGCTAACCAAAAGGTTGGCAGTTCAAACCTACCAGTGGCTTCGAGGGAGAAAGACCTGGCAATCTACTCCTGTACAGACTAATGAAAAAAACCAAACGGACTGCTGTGGAGTCAGTGCTGACTCATAGCGACACTATAGGACAGAGTACAACTGCCCCACAGGGTTTCCAAGGCTATAAATCTTTAGGGAAGCAGACTGCCACATCTTTCTCCCGAGGAGTGGCTAGTGGGTTGGAACTGCTGACCTACAGTTAGCAGCTGAGTGCTTAACCACTGCGCCACCAGGGCTCCCTCCTGTAAAGATTGTTGTTGTTGTTGTTAGGTGCAGCCCAGTCAGTTCCGACTCACAGTACAATAGAACGAAACACTGCCCGGTCCTGCACCATCCTCACAATCATGGCTACGCTTGAGCCCACTGTTGCAGCCACTGTGTCAATCCATCTCCTTGACGGTATTCCTCTTTTTCACTGACCCTCTACTTTACCCAGCATGATGTCCTTCTCCAGAGACTGGTCCCTCCTGATATCATATCCAAAGTATGTGAGATGAAGTCTCGCCATCCTCACTCCAAGGAGCATTCTGGCTGTACTTCTTCCAAGACAGATTTGTTTGTTCTTCTGGAAGTCCATGGTATATTCAATATTCTTCGATAATACCATAATTCAAAGGCATCAATTCTTCTTTGGTCTTCCTTATTCATTGTCCAGCTTCCCCATGCATATGAGGCAATTGAAAATACCATGTCTTGGGTCAGGCACACCTTAAGCCTCAAGGTGATATCTTTGCTTTTTAACACTTTAAAGAGGTCTTTTGCAGCAGATTTGCCAAATACAATGAGTCATTTGATTTCTTGACTGCTGCTTCATGGGCGTTGATTGTGGATCCAAGTACAGTGAAATCCTTGACAACTTCAATCTTTTCTCCATTTATCATGATATAGCTTATTGGTTCAATTCTGAGGATTTTCGTTTTCTTTATGTTGAGGTGTACTCCATACTGAAGGCTGTGGTCTTTGATCTTCCTCAGTAAGTGCTTCAAGTCCTCTTCACTTTCAGCAAGCAAGGTTGTGTCATCTGCATATTGCAGGTTGTTAATGAGTCTTCTTCCAATCCTGATGCCGTGTTCTTCTTCATATAGTCCATTTTTTTGGATTATTTGCTCAGCATACAGATTGACTAAGTATGGTGAAAGGATACAACCCTGATGCACACCTTTCCTGATTTTATAGCCTAGGAAATCCTATGGGGAAGTTCTATTCTGTCACATAGGGCCGCTATGAGTTGAAATTGACTTGACAACACCTAACAGTAACATATATTATACACAATTTTAAAATCCACTTACCAAAATACATATACAGTGAAACTTGTGTGAGCTGGGACTCAGTGGACTGCCTTGTGTTCTGGGTCTTTCATTTGTAGTTAGTACTAAATCTTGGAGATCTTCTTTCCAAGTCAGTGAAGATAGATATTTGCAATTACTTTTTAAAAACAGAGAACTTCTTAGAGAAAGGGCCCTAACAGGCAGAGTTACATAGAATTGTTTATGGTCACCCTGTGATTTCAATAGGCAAAGGTAAGTTAGTTGATTTACAGAACTTCTTAAGAGTCTAAAAATCAACTGAAAAAAAAAGTATAGAAAATATTTCAAAACACACACAAAACTAGAAGTTTTGAGTATCTTGAAATAATAATAATAGCTGTATAGCAATAGCTACATAGTTTTTGCTATGTGCCAGATCCTGTTCTATGGAGTCCTGGTAGTGCAGTGCTTAAGCTCTTGGCTGTTAACTGAAAGGTCGTCGTTTCGAACCCATCAGCTGCTCCAAGGGATAAAGATATGGCAATCTGCTTCTGGAAAGACTACAGCCTTGGAAACCTTATTTAAAAAAAAAAAAAATCCAAACCCGTTGCCACTGAGTCAATTCCGACTCATAGTGACCCTGTAGGGCAGAGTAGAACTGCCCCATAGGGTTTCCAAAGCTGTAATCTTTCCAGAAGCAGATTGCTACATCTTTCTCCTGTGGAGGGGCTGGTGGGTTCAAACTGCTGCCCTTTCGGTTAGCAAACAAGCGCTTAACCACTGCACCACAGGGCTCCTTCTTGGAAACTGTATAGAGCAGTTCTACTCTGTCATATAGGGTCAGAGTCTATGAAAGTTATGAGTCAGAATAGAGTCAACGGCAATGGGTTTAGGCAATGTTCTAAAAACTTAATGTATAGTAACTCTTTAAGTCCTCACAACAGTTCCACTAAGTATTACCTGTTATTATCCCCATTTTACAGATATGGAAACTAAGGCACAGAGATTAGGTAGTTTATGCAATAATAAGCCAAAAAGAGGCAGAGATGTGCTTCAAATGCAGCCATTCTGCCTTCAGAGTCCTCCCTCTTAATTGATTTGACTGGATATTGAGGATGAGGGAGAGGGATTAGGTTAGGACAAGAATAAATGAGGTCATGTAGGTAGTGTTTAGCGTGGTGGCTGACTCATTGTAAGCACACAATAAAAGTGAGTTAATCATTACTACATTCTGTCCTTTATCTTTTCAGGAGAAGGTTCCTCTACCGTTAGGAAAGTAACATTTCTGTTGCCGGCATTCTGTTTGTTTAATTAACTGTCTTCATTTAGGGCTGTTATAATTCTGCAAGGCAACTGATCCTACTAGGCTTTTTCTAAGCATCTACTAGGCACGAAGCATGGTACTGCAAAATTAAACAAAACTGCTCTGAGCTCAAGGAACTTGGAGCAAGGAAAATAATAATAAAGGTATTGTACATATTATTGAAGGCACCCTGGTAGTGCAATGGTTAAGCACTCCGCTGCTAATTAAAAGGTGGGCATGTTCAAACTCACCCAGCAGCTTCACTGGAGAAAGACCTGGCCATCTTCTCCCATAAAGATTACAGCCTAGAAACGCCTACGGGGCAGTTCTACTCTGTCATATACGGTAGCTATGTGTCGGAATCGACTTTATGGCACCTAACAACAACAACGACACATATTGTTGCACATATGGAGAAATCGGTATTACTTATGTGAGTTGAGGATGGCTTCCAAGAGGAACACAACTTTGAGATACAATTTGGGAGACAGGCTAGAGTCAGTCCAGGAATAATCTTGTATGCCCTTTAAATAATTTGGGCTTTCTCCTCCTGCAGATAATGGGTAGATAAAGGGTTTTACAGAGGACAGTACCATGTGGAGGGTGGAATGGAATGGAATGGGGCAGGTCTAGAGGGAAGCCTGAATGTGAACTGACAAACGTCTGCTGTCCCTGTGAGTTGGTCTCTTATCTTCTGACTCCTAAAGTGACTTGTCTTTAAGTTTCTTAATCACCATGTGGTCTCAACCCAAGATAATCATGTAGATCTCTCTCCCATGGAGCAGCTGGTGGGTTTGAGCCACCAACCTTTCAGTTAGCAGCTGAGCACTTAACCGCTATGCCACCAGGGCTCCGTAAAGATTACAGCCTAGAAAACCCTATGAAGCAGTCCCACTCTATCACGTGGGGTCACTATGAGCCGGAATTGACTCAACGGCACCCAACAACAATAACAACAATCACTGGTTTTGCTTTTGGAAATCCAACTCATCAATAGTATGACCACTCTGCCTAGAATAATTTTGCTGTTTCCATTCCTGATCAGATACTCCTTTCATATCTAAAATATATTTATGAATTTGTTTCTTCATTAATTTCTCCTCAAAGCCCAAACATCAAGACACGTTCAATTTCAGCTCTCAACCTCAGCCCAAGGGTGTGATAATAAAGCAAGAATGGAGGAATATTGGTGCAAATTTTGGTTTTCTTTGGAGAATTTGAACTGGTTGGTAAGACACGGTGCTGATACTATAGTGATGGAATATCAGTGATGATATTTTCCATTAATATAATGCTCTGCTGCTTTCAAAGCCCATGCACATTCAAGTGATCTAAGATAATCCTGGGATGTAGACAGTATCTTTTCACGACCACAGAAAGAAACTGAAGCTCAGAATCATTAAATGTCTTAACCAAGGTCTCCCTGGGTCATCTGACCAACTCTCAGTTTTAATTCTCACTTTCAGGCTGTTTGAACCCGCTAGCTGCTCTGAGGAAGAAAGATGTGGCAGTCTGCTTCCTGAAAGATTATAGCCTTGGAAACCTTGAGGTGGTTCTACTCTGCCCTATAGGGTTGCTATAAGTCAGAACTGACATCTTGCCAACGGGTTTAGGAGCCCCAGCCAGGAATCTGGAAGCCTAGCACCAGTGCATAGCGTAGGCCCATAATAAACCAGTTGCCATTGAATAGACGCCAACTCATGGTGACCCCATGTGTGTCAGAGTAGAACTGAGCTCCACAGCATTTTCAATGGCTGATCTTTCCAAAGTAGGTCTCCAGGACTTTCTTCTGAGGCACCCCTTGGGTGGACTCAAACCTCCGACCTTTTCAGTCCCCAGAGAAGGACATCATGCTAGCTAAAGTAGAGGGTCAGTGAAAAAGAGGAAGATCCTCAATGAGACGGGTTGATACAGTGGCTTCAATAATGGGCCCAAACATAGCAATGATTGTGAGGATGGGACGGGACCGGGCAGTGTTTCGGTCTGTTGTACATAGGGTCACTATGAGTCGGAACTGACTCGACGGCACCTAACAACAACAACAACACGTATTTGTTGTATATCAAATGAGTGAGTGAGTGAGGAGGGAGGGCGGGTCATCCTCAACTCTTCCCGCATCCTCACCCAGAAGATTAATTGGTCATAAAATCCTGCTGTCTCTACATCATAAATCTCTCTCAAATCCTTTCTCCCTTTATATCCCTGCCTTGCCTCCCTTGCTGGATTGTGTCAAGACTAAAATGAGATTAATACACATAAAAGTGTTTTGCAAAGAAGAAACCTCTGGGTAGAGAGAGAGAATAAATCCCTCTGGAATCTGTCACCACACGTGCCAGCCCCAGCTTGCCGATTCCTTTCGAGCTCTGGTGTTTTTGTTCCCCTGACCTTGTTGTTTTCTCTGCTACGGTTCCAGAAGCCATCACTCGGCTGGTACGTAAATGCCACTGGTATCTGCACCAGTTTAACTGCTTGATTATATATCCTTTTATGCTGGTTTCTTATGATTGTTTCCTACGAGTAAGACCTAACTCCCAAGAATGCTAAACTCCTCATGGGAAAGAGCCGGCACACATCTCGCGTAGCCGCCACAGCACCTTACACAATCCTAGCCATATGTTATCGTTAGCTGCTGTCATGTTGGGCCCGACTCACACCGACCCCATGCACAATGGAACGAAACACTGCCAGTCCTGTGCCATCCTCATGATTGGTTATGGATCAGACCATTGTGATCCACAGGTTTTCACTGGCTGATTTTTGGAAGGAGATCACCAGGCCTTTCTTCCTAGTCTATCTTAGTCTGGAGCTCTGCTGAAACCTGTTCAGCATCATAGCAACACACAAGCCTCCACTGGCAGACGGGTGGTGGCTGTGCATGAGGTGCATTGGCTGGGAATGAGGCTGGGTCTCTTGCATGAAAAGTGAGAATTCTATCACTGAACCACCAACGTCCCCAAGTAAGTGCTTAATAAATGTTTATTGACTGAGATATCGATTCTCCACCACCACCACCCCACTATCTCATCCAGTTTCTCTCAGAATTCTATACCTTATTCTTCAAAACTTTCAGTTTCTGTCAGGAACATTTCTTCCTAAGAGATTGGAGACCAGAAGAAAACAAGGAGCACTGCCCAGTCCTGTGCCAGGATTGACTGTGGACCATTGGGATCCATAGGGTTTTCACTGGCTGATTTTTGGGGAGATTGCCAGGCCTTTCTTCCTAGTCTGTCTTAGTCTGGAAGCTCTGCTGAAACCTGTTCAGCGTCATAGCAATGCTCAAGTCTCCACGAACAGATGGGTGGTGGCTAGATTAGCCTACAGGTTGTTCCTTCTAGTAAATGTACTAAGTGAACCAGCATGGAGGTGCCAGACTCTGAAAGACTATTCATCACACTGAAATAATAATATTTTACGTATATACTGCTTGTAAACATAAACCTAAAACAAGATATAATATTAATTAAAATACCTGAAACACTGTCAAAATAATTATATCACTGAAGAAAAATAGTTTATCATTGTTTTCATCTTTTTTTATCCACTATAGACAATCAGAACTTGGCTGTGAACCAGAAGGTTGGCCGTTTCAATCCACCAGCCACTCCTTGGAAACCCTATGGGGCAATTCTACTCTGTTTTACAGGGTTGCTATGAGTTGGAATTGACTTGATGGCAACGAGTTTTTTTTTTTATTTTTTTTATAGCTAATCAGAAGGAGCCCTTGTCTTGGTCATCTAGTCCTGCTATAACAGAAATACCACAAGTGGATGGCTTCAAGAAAGAGAAATTTATTCTCTCACAGTCTAGTAGGTTATGAGTCCAAATTCGGGCATCAGCTCCAGGGGAAGGCTTTCTCTGTCAGCTCTGGAGGAAGGTCCTTGGGATGCATCAGTCTTCCCTTGGTCTGGAAGTATCTCAGCACAGGAACCTCAGGTCCAAAGGATGTGCTCTGCTCCCAGCACTGCTGTCTTGGTGGTGTGAGGTCCCCCATTCTCTGCTTGCTTCCCTTTCCTTTTATCTCTTGTAAGATAAAAGGTGGTGTAGGCCACACCCCAGGGAAACTCCCTTTACATTGGCTCAGCGATGTGACTTTAGTAAGGGTGTTACAATCCCACCCTAATCCTCTTTAACATAAAATTACAATCACAAAATGGAGGACAACCACACAATACTGGGAATTATGGCCTAGCCAAATTGATACACATATTTTTGGGGGACATAATTTAATCCATGACAGCCCCAGTGGCGCAGTGGTTACTCAAAGGTCGTTGGTTAGAACCCACCACCTGCTCCAGGGGAGAAAGATGTGGCAGTCTGCTTCCGTAAAGATTAAAAAAAGAAAAAGAAAAGAAATAAAAACATTGCCACTGAATCAATTCCGACTCATAGTCCCTACAGGACAGAGTAGAACTGCCCCACAGGATTTCCGAGGAGCAGCTGGTGGATTCAAACTGCTGACCTTTTGGTTAGCAGCCAAGCTCTTAACCACTACGCCACCAGGGCTCCTCTGTGAAGACTGCAGCCTTGGAAACCCTGTGGGGCAGTTCTATGCTGTCCTATGGTGTCACTATGAGTCAGAATCGACTTGACGGCAATGGGTTTACCGTCAATCAGTCACTATGTCTTGTTGTGTCTCTCTCTGAGCTGTCTATTTAATGAGGCACTTCCTTTTGTACTTTGTCACCACTTTGTCCTGGCCTTGCATGCCACAGCTAATTCCATCGCCTCAGCTTCTTAACTGGGTTCTTGGCCTTGTTTTCTCCTTACTCTAATCCAGTTTACCCTCAGCCCAACATGTAAAACAAACAAACAAACCCCAAACTCACTGCCGTCGAGTTGATTCCAACCAAAGACGACCCTATATGTTACAGAGTAGAACAGCTGCATAGAGTTTTCTTGGCTGTCATCTTTACAAGAGCAGATATCCAGGCCTTTTTTCCATGGTGCTGCTGGGTGGGTTTGAACTGCCAACCTTTAAGTTAGTAGTTGAGTGCAAACCACTTACACCACCCAGGGACCTAGCCCCAGATTAACATTCCCCAAACACTGATTTTATCAAGCTATTCAACTCCCAAAACTCACGTCTCCAAGGGCGCCTTAGTATTTGTAGAACAAGGCACAAACTCCTTAGCCAGATTTTCAAGGACTTCTAAATCTAATCCTACTGTCTGTGTCCAAACTCTGATTTCTCTTCACCGGGGGGTGGCTGTGGGCTGCCCCCTAAAATCTGCAAAGTTGCCATCTGAGAGTTTACCTGGTTAAATCTACACACAGAGGACATTATCTAAAGGAGGAAATCAAGAGCATGCCTCGTCTGTAAACCAATGACAAGAGGGTTTGGGGTAACTCAAAACTCCAGTCCAAACCTAGGAGTAACATGAGGGAGGGAGGATGAAAGAGTGATGGGAATTTAGCAAGCAGAAGCAAACACTGAACCTGGTTTACAGAGAAAGTGTGACTAGAGGGTTAGAGAAGGGATTCTGAGGAGCCTGAAGTGGACAACACCCATCTGTTAAGCCAACTTGTTGGTGCTGGGTGTCATCGAGTCAGATTCGACTCACAGCGACCCCATGTGACAGAGGAGAAGTGCCCCACAGGGTTTTCTTGGCTGTAATTTTTATGGGAGCAGATCTCTCGCTTTTTTTCTCCTGTGGAGCCTCTGGGTGGGTTCGAATCACCAACCTTTCACTCAGTAGCCGAGTGCTGAACCCACCAGGGCTCCTTAAGCCAACTAGAAGATCTACCTACTCAATGGCTCATTGTCTCCTAAGGAAAGAAGAGAGCTCAGGCTCTGATGCTAGTCAACATTGGAATCACCTCACAATCCCCTTTACTGAGCCACGATCCCAAGGCAATCCTGTAGCAGTTGGGTTTCCCATGGAATGCGCCCTGGTCGGCCTGGCAGATTGCCAGTTAGAACTAAGTGTATTAAAACAAACAAACTCATGCTATTGAGCTGACTCCCACTCATGTGTTACAGACTAGAACTGCTCCATGGGTTTTCTCGGCTGTAATATTTCTGGGAGTATATCTCCGGGCTTTTATTCCATGGTACCACTGGGTGGGTTCAAACCACCAACCTTTACATTAACAGACAAGCCCAAACCATTTGTGCCACCCAGGGACCTAGCTAATCGTATAGCTAATTGTCAATCAGTGCACTGGCCTTCAGGTGGATGCACAGGTGTATTAATCAGTCTTGGTGAACCTGATGAAGGTGAGGCCTCTGCTGAGACATGGAGCCACTTCCATTCCAATAACAATAATGATCATGAAGCAATAAAACAAGTTTTTGAGCCAATCAGCACGAGGACCAGATCCAGGAGCACAGTGGACTCAAGGTAAAGGTGCTTTAGTGAGACCTCTCAGGGGACAGTCCTCACACCTCCTGGGCCCAGTCCCCTGCACCACTCTGTGCCGAGCGCATCATCATGAAGCCACGTTACTAAAGACAACACTGTGTTCATCTGGATTCCCTTTCTCTCCAGCTACCCAGCTTTTGGCTCTCTATTCACTTTTCTTTCTTTCTTTTAAATTTTAAAAATATTTATTTTAATATTCATTATTTAAAAGCTGCACTTGATGGATTGAATAACCAGTTGCCGAGGAGTCAACTTGGACTCATGGTGAACCCGTGTGTGTCAGAGTAGAACTGTGCCCGATAGGGTTTTCAATGGTGGATTTTCTGAAGTAAATCACCAGGCCCTTCTCCCGAGGCATCTCTGGGTGAACTTGAACCTCCAGCCTTTCAGTTAGCAGCCAATCGCATTAACCGTTTGCACCACCCAGGGACTAATATAATATGATCTAATAAATATAATATACTAAATATATTATTAAACAAAAAACCAAACGTGTTGCCGTCGAGTCGATCGCGACTCATAGCCACCCTACAGACGGAGGAGAACTGCTCTATAGAGTTTCCAAGGAGTGGTTGGTGGATTTGAACTGCTGACCTTTTGATTAGCAGCCAAATGCTTAACCACTGTGCTACCAGGGCTCCAAATATAATGTGATGTAACATATCTATTCACTTTTCACTTGCTCATTGGAAGATCTCTTCCACTATTTTTTTTTTTTCTTCCTAGTTTTACTTCTTTCTCCCTGGAATCATCTGCTTTAGGACGTCTCCCCCACGAGAATGCTCCTGTGCTGGGGTGTGCATGAGCCCCTGCACGTCTGGTTTTGTGGATGCATTTACAGCCGTCTTGAGGGCAGGATCTACATCTTCATATCTGTATCCCTAGGGCCTAGCACAAGTTAGTTGTTAGGCAAGGTGCCGCCGAGTCGACTCCGACTCATAGTGACCCCATGTGACAAAGCAGAGCTGCCCCGTAGGGTTTCCTAGGTTGTGCTTTCCAGGTATTTCTCCCTAGGAGCTGCTGAGTGGGTTCGAACTGCCAACCTTTCAGTCAGCGGCCAAGCGCTTATCCTTTGCACCACCAGGGCTCCTTGCACAAGATAGAAGGACCTTGAATAAACAGGCACTGAATTCATTTGATAATCCTGAAGATTCTTGAAATCTGCTTCTCTAGGCCAGACTTCTCTACTGAGCTTCAGACCTGTGTGTCCAAGTCTCTACTGGGTATAACACAGATGTTTCCACCTTAAACTTGGCCAATACTGCATTTACTTTCTCTCCTAAATCTCCTCAACCTAGTCAATGGTCCCATTACCCAAACAATAAGCTGAGCAGTCATTCTAGGATCTCTTTCCTGCTCACACCCTACATCCCATCAGTCTCCAAACCTCATCAATGCAACACCTTTAACTTCTGTCCAGTTTATCCCTTCATATTTGTCCCCTGTTGCCCCTAACCTCAGGCCCTTGATATCTCTCACCTAGACTACTGCACTGGTCTTCTAACTGGTTTCCCTGGTCCACTCTTGCTCTTCTCCAATATACCCTCCGCTACTGTTGGCGCCACGGTTATGCGCTTGGCTGCTAACTGAAAGGCTGGCGGTTTGAACCCACCCAGGTGCTCCGCAGGGAAAAGAACTGGCAAACTGCTTCCCTAAAGATTACAGCCTAGAAAACCCTATGGGGCACCATCTACCTATGGATAGCTGATCTTCGATACAGAGCCAAAGTCCATTAAATGGGGAAAAGACAGTCTCTTAAACAAAGGTGCTGGCATAACTGGATATCTATCCGTAGAAAAATGAAACAAGACCCATACCTCACCCCATACACAAAAACCAACTTAAAATGGATCAAAGATCTAAACGTAAGACCTAAAACTATAAAGATCATGGAAGAAAAGATAGGGACAATGCTAAGGTCCCTAATACATGGCATAAACAGCATAACAAACATAAAAATGCACACACAGCAGACGATAAACTAGATAAATGAGACCTCCTAAAAACTAAACACCTATGCTCAACAAAAGATTTCTCCAAAAGAGTAAAAAGAGAACCTACAGACTGAGAAAAAAAATTTGGCTATGACATATCTGACAAGGTGCTAATCTCTAAAACTTATAGAAAACTTCAACACCTCCATAACAGAAAGACAAACAACCCAATTAAAAAATGGGCAAAAGATATGAATATGCACTGTACCAAAGAAGACATTCAGGCAGCAAGCAAACACATGAAGAAATGCTCGAGATCATTAGTCTATCAGAGAGATTCAAATCAAAACAACAATGAGATACCATCTCACCCCAACAATAAAGGCACTAATCAAGAAAAACAGAAAACAACAAATGTTGGCGAAGTTGTGGGGAGATTGGAATTCTTATCCACTGCTGGCAGGAATGTAAACTGGTACAACCACTATGGAAAACGGGATGGCACTTCCTTAAAAAGCTAAAAATAGAAATATACCATATGATTCAGCAATACCACTCCTAAGTATTTACCCTAAAGAAATAAGAGCCGTGACAAGAATAGACATATGCACGCCCATGTTCACTGCAGCATTATTCTTGGAACATTCTGTGTACAAATTATTGAATGGAAAACTATTTTGCTCTGTAAACCTTCATCGAAAGCACAATAAAATATTTTTTTTAAAAAAGAAAAAAAACCTCTATGAGATGACAGAATTTCAAATCCTCATGGACTCTAGACTTTCTGGAGCCATGGATGGCAGATGAACTCCTGAAACTATTGCCTTGAGATAATCTTTAAACTGTAAACCAAAAATATCCCCTGAAGTCAAAATCGAACAACAGTTTAGCTTAACTAGTAAAAAAGGTCTGCCTTGAGCATTACGCTTTTTTAAGACCTATCTATATGGGATCAAACTGAAAACCACAACTCAAAAGATTAGGCAGGAACCCTAGAGGGCAGTGAGTTTATGTTAATGAGGGAGGAACAACTCAGAAAAGGAGGGTGAGAATGGTTTCACAACTTGAAGAATGTAATCAATGTCACTGAACTGCATACGTAGAAACTGTTGAACTGGTGTCTGTTTGGCTGTGTGTATTCTTAACAACAACATAAGCCATGTAAAACATTAAAAAAAAAACAAAAAAAACCCCTATGGGGCAGTTCTATTCTGTCACATGAGGTCGCTATGAATTGAAATTAACTCAATGGCACCTTACAACAACAGCTAAAATTATCTTCCTAGGATACAGCTCTGACCACATTATTTCCCTGCTTCAGACAACTCAATGGATTCCCTGTTGATGTTGTTGTCTGACTTAAGGACCCACCCAGAAGCCTGTTGCTGTCCAGGCAATTCCGACTCAGAGCAACTCTACAGGACAGAGTAGAATTGCCCTGTAGGGTTTCCAAGGAGCGGCTGGTGGATTTGAACTGCTGACCTTTTGGTTAGTAGCCAAGCTCTTAATCATTGCACCACCAGGGCTCCCATAGGGACCCAGTCACCCTAAAATCCAATCATGCAGAACCAGCAGCATACATTAGCATAAATAAGCCACATGGTTTAATTCGACCTTGCCTTTGCTCACATCTGGAATTTCTCCTTGACCGTCCCAATCCTCCACATTATCCTGGATAACTCTTCATTCTTCAAGAACTGGATGGTGCCCAGCTACCACTACCGAACATTTTGATCAAAGAATCTATAGAAGAATCCTGATCAAAGGGAGAAAATGCAGACCAGAATTTCAAAGTCTCATGGAATCCAGATTTTCTGGAGCCATACAGGCTGGATGAACCTCTGAAACTACTGCCCTGAGATAATTCTTAAACCTTAAACCAAAAATATCCCCTGAAGTCTTCTTCAAACCAAGCAATAGTTTAGCTTAACTAGTGAAGAATAGCTGCCTTGAACATTGTGCTCTTTTAAGATCTGTCTATGTGGGATCAAACTGACAACAGCAACTCAAAATTAGATAGGAAGCTTAGGGGGCAATGGGTTCATGTTAACGGGGGAACAACTTGGAAAAGGAGGGTGAGAATGGTTGCACAGCTGAAGAATATAATCAATGTCACCTAATTGTACATGTAGAAATTGTTGAACTGGTGTGTGTTGTGCTGTGTACATTCTCAAGAACAACAAAATAAAATAAATTATATATATATATATACACACACACACTTAGAGAGAGAGAGAATGCTAGCTAGCTCCAGGGCTCCTCCTGTGTGAAGACCTGTGTGACCCACTGAAGCAGAGTTGATCATTCTGCATATTTAATGCATCCCCGCTATTGCACTTTACATACTGCAGGGCAGAATTCTTTCCTTGACTCTCTCTTACTGTAGAGTCCTGAGAGCAGGAATTGTATTTTAATGTTGTATCTTCGGCATGTAGCAGAGTGCCTAGCAGAAGGTAATGACCTACCAAATGTCTGTTCAATCGAAAATGGCAAGAAGCACGTTGGCTTGGCATTTGCCTGGTTCTGCCACTGCCTGCTCTTTGACCCCTCTAAGCCTCTCTTTCCTTATCTGTACAATGGGAATAATTGTAGTAGGATATTTTTTTTAAGGATTGAATACGATAATGCCTATAAACAGCATAGTACCCAGGGCTTATAACTTAATAAAAGTTAGCCATTGATATTATCCTTCAGGCTTTAGTACAGTTGTTGAATTCTGTATGACCTTTCTAACCAATTGTTTCCACTGATGTTCCCCTTTGTAAGCTAGTGAATTACTAATTGTTGTGTTTATTTTTACATTTACACTTTGCTTCATATTTGTATATCTATCTCCCAAGTTTTAAATTTGGGAGAACTGGGATGTGTCCTGCACCTTGTAGTGGGTAGAATTCTAAAATGACCCCTAAGACACGAACCACGGCCTCATCTACCCTGAGAACAGAAGAACTAGACTGTGCCCTGCTACCATTAACAACAGTTCTGACCAGGGCCACAATAGATGGATCCTTATAGAAGGGGAGAGAAACGTGGAACAGAACTCAAATTCTTAAAAAGGCCAGACTTACTGGACCAGTTGAGACTAGAGGATTCCCTGAGACTACTGCCCTGAGATACTCTTTAAACCTTAAACCAAAATTATCCCTTGGGGTCACCTTTTAGCTAAAAAACAGATTGGCTCATAAAATAAAGAATATCACCCATGAGTACTGAGCTTCTTTAAGAAAAATAATCAATAGGATATCAAACCAAAAAACCAAACCCACTGCCATCAAGTCGATTCCGATTCAGAGCAACCCCATAGGGTTTCCAAGGCTGTAAACCTCTATGGAAGTAGACTGCCACATCTTTCTCCCATGGAGCCAGCAATGGTTTCGAATAGCCAGCCTTTCAGTTAGCAGTCCAGCACTTATAACCAGTGTGCCACCAGGGCTCCTTTACAGGAGACCAAATGGTCAAAAATTACTCTAAAGCAAAGACGAGAAGGTAAGGAGGCAGGGAAACTAGAGTAATGGAAATGCTACAACCAGAACGGAATGAATGAGAATGACGACACATTGCGAAAAACGTACCCAGTATCACCAAATAATCTGTGTAGAAATCGTTCAATGGGAACCTAATTTGTGGTGTAAACTTTCACCATACACACAATAAAATATTAATTAAAAATAAAATAAAATCACCAAAGGACCCTCTTCCTCGTATATTCCACTCCACTTTGAGTGTGGGTGGAATCTGTCAATGTGATGAGACATGACTCCTCTGAGTAAATTTTGTTACATGGCCCAGTTGACTTGGAGAAAAGATTTACCTGGGTGGGCCTGGCCTAATCACATGAGCCCTTTCCAAGCAGTTTCCTGCAGCTAGAGGCAGAAAAGGAAGCCAGAGATTCAAAGCACAAGAAGGATGTGGATGCACCTTTGCTGGCTTGAAGGTGGAGAAGATCAGGTGGAAAGGACCTTGAAAGTAGCCTTTAAGAAGAGACAGCAACCTCCTACTGACAATCAGCAAGAACACAGCGACCTCAGTTATACAGCTGCAAGGAACTGCATTCTGCCAATGACTTGAATATCTTGGAAGTAGATTCTTCCCAGAGCTTGGAACTCTGGTGGCACAGTGCTTAAGAGCTCAGCTGCTAACCAAAAGGTTGGCTGTTCGAGTCCACCAGCCACTCATTGGAAACCCTGTGGAGCAGTTCTACTCTGTCCTAAAGGATCACTATGAGTCGGAATCGACTCAACAGCAACGGGTTTGTTTCTGTTTTTTTTTTCCGCCAAAGGAGAACCGAGTTTGGCCAACACCTTGACTTTAGCTCTGTGATAATTTGAGCAGAAAATGCTGCTCTGACTTGTGGGACTTCTGACGGGCAGAACTATGAGTTTATGAATGGGTTATGTTTTAAGCCACTGTTTGTGGCTATTTTTGTTACACAGCAATAGAAAACGAATACTTTTCTCTTTTTGCCTAAATTATTGAGCAAAAACAGAATTTAAACATTACATTCAGTAAGTATTCTCTGAGAAAACATTAATAATTGAAATAACTTTATCTTATCCTAAGTAAAGTCAAAACATCAACTAGCCTTTTTGGTCTATTATTAAAATAAAATAAAAAAATTCTAACAAATGTTTTAGTTCGAAAGGTATCTGTCATGCTTTTTTATATTTATTAAATTGCTTAAAACACATTATTAAAAGGAATTATTTAAAGTAGAGATGTAGCTAGACATACATTTCATATATTCAGGGACTACGTTTTAGTTTCAGGATTCCACAAATCAGCTAGTAGGATATTTTACAAACCAAACCAAAACCAAACCCATTGCCATCGATTCGATTCCAACTCACTGCAACCCTACAGGACAGAGTAGAACTGCCTCATAGGGTTTCCAAGGAGCGGCTGGTCCTAAGGATTCGAACTGCCAACTTTTGGTTAGCAGCAGAGCTCTTAACCACTGTGGTAATCATCAACAGGTTAAAAACATTTTTTGTTTTTGCACAAATTACCATTACAAAGAAGGATCTATATAATAAAACCATTTCCATGTCAGTGTAGAAGATCCTTAGAAACTACGCTTCGTTGGCTTGCTTCCAAATTTTTTTATTCAAAAAAATCTGACATATGTTGCCTACTACACATCCCCTTGGAGATTCACAGTACATATTACCATATTAAAAGCCCTAAGAAGTCATGAAGTGAATCAACTGTTTATTTATTTTTTAAACAGCATTTCCCAAACGGATTTTACCACAGAGCCTTTCCTTTGAGGAACAGCTTTTGACATCTTGCAGGAAAACCATTTGGGAAATGTTGACCTAAACAAATTCTGCATTTCCCCAGGACCAAGGATCAATCAAAATAATCATAGTGAAATAAATGCTTTAGAAATTGAGTAAAGATAGTCAGGAGCCAGAAAAGTGTCTTCTCTCTTTCTGCATTGTCTGTAGCAACTTTTCACTTTGTTTTTCTAGATTCAATACATTGGAAAAGTGATTTTAAACAACTGCATTAATTTTAACAAAATACCTCTGCAGCAAAATGAATGTCCCAAGGAATTTTCTAAAATAGTTTTAGCCATACTATATATCTATTTGTGTACAACTGAGGTGTATACTTTTCCAAAATAAGCGGACCACAGGTGGTGACCGTGAACACGGACCAGCCGCTCCTCTGGACCACGGCCATCAGACACTAGCCCCGGCACCGCCATGCGCCTCGCCTACCTCAGAACCGTTGTGGCGCCCAACAGGAACCATCTTGGTGTGCACCAGTCTATACCCGCCATGGGAACCACTAGCTCTAAAGACACCTGTGTTTAGATAACCCAGGGAACATTTAAAGGACAGGTCTAGATTTGGGGTGCGGGAGGATCTTCATTGGCTATGACAGTAACTAAGTGCTATTAGCTTCATTTGAAAACTACTGTGGATCATTCCACCATAAAATTCAGTGATTGTTCTTCTTTCCATTTGTCAATAAGCTGTTTTAATTTTGAAGCTGAGAAACCCTGCTGAGGCTCCTCCTGGCATCTAGCACATCAGCCTCTTCCTGCTCACCCATAAACACCCAACAAGGGCTACTTCTGAATGTCCTCCAACACTGGATTCCTCTGTATAACATCAGCTTTTACTGAAGAAAAGAAAAATCCCTTCCAGACGGGGATGGCAGAACTGCACCACTTCGCTCTGGCCTCTGCTGTCTTTGGTATTTTCAAAATAATCATTGGCTGAGCAGGCCATTTGAGGCCGGTGGTGATGTGAGTTACAAGTGGAGAGAAGTTGACAGGAAAGATGATAGTTCATGAAGCCCAGCTGGCTGACAGTCACCCCAGCTCCCGTCGGAAGTGAGTGCACTCAGCTTCAAAGCATTGACATCGCAACATCGCTCCCATCCTAGTCAGAACCAGGGCCTCCAACTGGTTAGTTCTGGCTCAAACACCTGCTGAGAATTTACGTTCCTAACAAGTTCCGGAAAATCAGACGTAAGAATCACCTGGGGATCTTGTTAAAGTGTAGATTCTGATTCAGTATATCTGGGGTGGAAATGCCAATTGTCAGCAGGGTTTCCAACTGGAAGGAACCTGATTTGAAGCCCTTGTTAGAACCCACGCTGGAAACTTGTGCGGAGGGCCATTAAGCTTAGAAATGGAGTTGTTTCTGGAACACCTCAACTGGAAACATAGTGGTTCACAAACCACAGGTCACTCAAGCTGCCCGGAAATGGAGCAGGGGTCTCTGGGGGAAAAAGGGAGACGGGGTAACAGGAGGGAGGCCTCCCGAGCCTGCTTGCTCCAGGCCCACCCTTCACCAGCGCTCTGACCCGGTTGACGTGTAAACCGGAAGGGGCCGGACGGACTGCGCCAAGATTCCTTTCTCGCTCAGAGCCTAGGAGTTGGGAGGCGGATGATGTGCACCGGTCCGGACCTCCAGGTGAAACACCTGGGGTGCCGAACGCACCCACGTTTCTTTGAGAACGAGACTCCCTTAGTTTCCTCTACCCGTTACCATCCTACTGACTAAACACGTTTGCCACACGGCGCTTTGGGGTACCCCCAGCCCCCATGTTGCTGTAAGGAGAGGGCCCAGTGACTGCTTTCTTCTTGGTGCTAACGACTCTGGTTATAAGCGGCCCTCAGGGAGGGCTCACAGGAGTACAGAATGAAGGGGCTGCCTTCAGCTGGCCAGCAACTCTCAACAGCTCATCATTAGAGATACTTTTCAGTGAATTATTTTATGCAAAGACGTGTGAGATTGAAATCTGGATGTCAAATAAAAATATTTACATATCAAATAATAAAATCAGTGGACCAAAGGTGGTTTCTGTTATCTAATACCTCACAGTTTAAGGTAGAAGACACTTAAGACGGACAAACCTTTTAAGGAAGGAGAATTCTAGTCACTGCTAATTGTTTAGTTGAGTAAGACCTGAACGGGAGAATAGAAGAAGAGGGTCAGAATTTTAGGTTAGGATTTTTGTGCCTCTTTTTATTTTTTATAATTAAAATATTTTATTGTGTTTTCCGTGAAAGGTTGCACAGCAAATTAAGTTCTCATTTAACAATTTCTACACAATTTGTTCAGTGACATTGGTTACATTTCTCAGTGTGTTAACTTTCTCATTATTTCCGTTCTGTTTGTTCCATTTAGGACTCTTATGCTTTTAACAGTGCAAACGTTAGAAGAAATTCCATGCATAAAATAGAAACATAGTTTTTTGTTTTTTTTTTAATTTGAAATAGAGCTGAGATTGCTTCCAAAAAGGAAATATGGATTCTTCCTCTAGGTCAGTGGTTCTCAAGCTTTAGCAGATGGGCTTCAGAACCTTCTGGAAGGCTTGGTAAAGCAGAGGCTACTGGGGTCCACCTCCAGAGTTTCTGATATGGAGGGCTGGGCGGGACCTGAGAATCAACATTTCCAACAAGTTCCCAGGTGACTCTCATGCGGCTGGTCCAGGAGGCCTTTTCTGAGAACTGCGGAGAATCCTCCCTCTTCAGTGGTCTCCTACTAACCCTTTTGAGATTCTCAATCAACAGGGCTAGGAAAAGCTTCACAAGTGATTACAAGATCCTTCTTAGCTCTAAAGTCCTGTGATTTGGGATTTTGTCATCGGATCCTCTTGCTCCTGGTTCTGTAGTTGTCCCTGTGGGTATTGTAGCACCCAAAAGCAAAAGCAGAATGCTGGGAGAATAGAGGTAGAACTTAGTTTTACAGCTCATCAGCAGAACTCACGGAAGGAGAAAGTTGGAACCTATAACAACAGAGTCTCGCTCATCTTTGCTCCAGCCTCCGTCCGCTAACATGGAAAATATAGAGTGAGCGGATAGTATAATTAGAGAATGTCCAGAAGTCTGTAACTACCATAGAACATCTACATCCACCTTCCCTTTGCATTTTTTTTTTTAAATGTCTGTGATGTTAAGACTCAATTTAGAATCAGTCATAAAGGTGTTCAGGCAGTGTGGTCAAGAGTACGATCTTTTGGAGCCAAATAGATTCAAGTTCCACCTCTTGCATTTAATTGTGAAGGACCCCGGGAGAGTTACTTAAAATTTCTCAACCTCAGTTTCCTAGGCGATAAAATAAGAAACAGTACCTTCTACATATAGTTTTTGTTAGGTATCAATAAGCAGTAATGGTGCAAATGGTTTGCTCTTGACTGCTAACCTAAAAGTTGGCAGTTTGAACCCACCCATAGGTACTGAGGAAGAAAAGTCCTGGAGATCTGCTTCCGTTAAGATTAAAGACAAGAAAACCCTTTGAACACATGGGGTCAACATGAGTCGTAATTGACACAAAAGCAACTAACAGTAAGAAGTACCCAATGTTACCAAATATAAAGCCATTCATCCTGTTGTTGTGTGCCATCGAGTCGTTTTTGACTCATAGCAACCCCATGTGACAGAGTAGAACGTCCCCATAGGCTTTTCTAGGCTGTAATCTTTTGCCAGGTCTTTCTCCTGTGGAGCTGCTGGGTGGGTTCAAACTGCCAACCTTTTGGTTAGCAGCCGAGCACTTAACTGTTGCACCACCGGGGATCTTTTCACTGACTCTGAACTGCACCATTACATCATGTAGCACTAAGGGGAAAAAATGCTGCCAATTAAACTATGTGATGATGCTTTCTTATCACTTATAATTTTTTATTTTATACTTTTTGAAATAGCTTTTTTAGACTTAGATTTTTAAAACACTTATCATTTTCTGCGTACATAAAAAGGAAAATGCAGGCAAAATAAATTGAGTTAAATGATTCCTAAGTTGTCTTCACATTCAGATCCCAGCCTTCTGAATCACTTTTTTGATTCAGAGTCAATGCCTGTGTTTTCTCACTCAATGTCATCTTTGGGCAATCAAACTATTGATGATGCAGCATTTCTTAAGAGAATTCAAAATTATTAAAAGCTATTGGGGCTGGGCTCTTTGATAGCTTCCTTAGTCATCAAGTGCTGCTATAACAGAAATACATCAAGTGCATGGCTTTAACAAACAAATTCATTCTCTCACAGTCTAGGAGGCTAGAAGTCCAAATTCACAGAGCCAGCTCCCAGGGAAGGCTTTCTCTCTCTGTCAGCCCTGGGGGAAGGTCTTGTCATCAATCTTCCCCTGGTCTAGGAGTTTCTCAGTGCAGGGAGCCAGGGTCCAAAGGATGCGCTCTGCTCCTGACTCTTCTTTCTTGGTGGTATGAGATTCCTCACCACTCTGCTCATTTCTGTCTTTTATATTTCAAAAGAGATTGACTCAAGATACAACCTAATTCTGTAGATTATGTCTTGCCTCATTAACATAACTGCCTCTAATACTGCCTCATTAATACTAACCAAAACAACCCATTGCCATCAAGTCAATTCCAACTCATAGTGACCCTATATATAGGACAAAGTAGAATTGCCCCATTGGGTTTTCAAGGAGCGGCTGGTAGATTCGAACTGCCAACCTTTTGGTTACCAGCTGAGCTCTTAACCACTGCACCACCAGGGGTCCCATGAACATCACAGAGGTTAGGATTTACAACACATAGGATAATTACATCAGATCACAAAATGAAGGACACCCACACAATACTGGGAATCACGGCCTAGCCGAATTGACACACATTTTTGGGGGACTCGATCCTTAATTCATAACACTAGCCTATGTTTGATTCCTACTTGAAGAATATTGCCAAGCATGTCTGCTTTATCACTTTCTCCACAGCTTGCCCCATAAGGAGTCCCTGGTAGTGCTAATGGTTAATGCACTTGGCTGCTAAGTGAAAGATTGGAGGTTTGAGTTTATACCCAGAGGTGCCTTGGAAGAAAGGCCTGGTGATCTACTTCTGAAAAATCAGCCATTGAAAACCCTAGGGATCACAGCACTACTCTGACACACATGGGATCGCCACGAGTCTGAGTCGACTAGACAGAAACTGTTTTTTCCCCATAAACGTGGTTAAAAGGCCAGAAGGGGCCTGCTCTATCTGACACTGAAATTCTCACCTGTAGGATTTTATTCCAAGCCATGGACACCCTAGTCATGCTTTTTTTTTTTTAAATAATTTATTTTGCTATTGTTGAGAATATACACATCAGAACATACACTAACAATTTCTACATGAACCGTTCAGTGGCATTGATTACATTCTTCAAGTTGTGCAACCATTCTCACTCTCTTATTCTGAGTCGTTCCTCCCTCATTAACATAAACTCACTGCCCCCTAAAGTTCCTATCTAATCTTTCGAGTTGCTGTTGTCAATTTGATCCCATATAGACAGTTCTTAGAAGAGTACAATGCTCAAGGCAGACATTCTTTACTAGTTAAGCTAAACTATTGTTTGGTTTGAAGAAGACTTCAGGGGATATTTTTGGTTTAAGGTTTAAAGAGCACCTCAGGGCAGTAGTTTCAGGGGTTCATCCATCCCCCATGGCTCCAGAAAGTCTGGATTCCATGAGAATCTGAAATTCTGTTCTGCATTTTGCCCCTTTTGATCAGGATTCTTCTATAGAATTTTTGATTAAAATGTTCAGTAATGGTAGCCAGGCACCATCGAGTTCTTCTGGTCTCATGGTAGAGGAGGCAGTTGTTCATGGAGGCAATTAGCCACACATTCCATTTCCTCCTTCTGTTCTTGACTGTCCTTTTTCTCTGCTGCTCTAGGCAAATAGAGACCAACTGTTGTGTCTTGGGTGGCTACTATGCTCGTGCTTTTGATGTTCATGGCCACAGGCAATGACAACTATGAGCTAGTCAATTGAGACTGTGCAACATCTTCAGTTATAAGATGCATCTGATTTCACAGATGTTGCCAAAAAGTTAATCAAGGCCTCAAATGATCCTTGATGGAGTTAAACTCTCATTGATCCCTAACGGTAAGCACAGTATTATTATTAATGATCTTTACATTGGGCTTCTTTTTCTCTTCCTTCTTCTTCCTCCTCCACCTCTTCCTCATCCTCCTCTTCTCCCTCCCCCCTTCTTTTTTTGGAACACCTTTATTGAGATAAAATTCACACACCATACAATTCATCCATTTAAAGAGTACAATTCAGTGGTTTTTAGTATATCACAGAGTATACTAATCAATCAATTTCACAACACAATCAATTTTAGAACATTTGCATCACCCCAAAAGAAACTCTGTACTCATTAGCAGTCACTCCCTATTTCTCCCCTCTACCTCTAACCCTTGGAAACCACTAATCTACTTTTTGTCTCTATGGACTTGCCTATTCTGGACATTCTGTATTAATGGAATCGTACAATATGCGGTCTTTTGTGACTGGCTTCTTTCACTTGGCATAATGTTTTCAAGGCTCATCCATAATGTGGCATGTATCAGCACTTCACTACTTTTTCTTGCTAAATAATATTCCATTGCATGGATATACCACATTTTATTTATTTACTCATCAGTTGATGGATATTTGCGTTGTTTCCACTTTTTGGCTACTGTAAATAATGTTGCTATGAACATTCGTGTACAAGTTTTTGTGTGGACATATATTTTATTTCTCTTAGGCATATACTTAGGAGTAGAATTGCTGGATCATATGGTAACTCTATATGTAACTATTTGAGGAACTCCCCACTGTTTTGCAAAGTGGCGCACCATTTTACATTCCCACCAGCAGTGTATGAGGGTACCAGTTTCTCCACATCTTCATCAACACTTGTTATTATCTGTTTTTCTTTATTATAGCCACCCTAATGGGTGTGAAGTGTTATCTCATTGTCCTTATTATTATTATTTATTTTGGTGAAAGTATACACAGCCAAAGATATACGATTTCCACAATTTCTACATGTATAATTCAGTGACATTGGTTATATTCTTCAAGTTGTGCTACCATTCTCGCTATCCTTTTCTACATTATTCTAACACCATTATCTTAAACTCACTGCCCCCTAAGCTTCCCATCCAACCTTTTGAGTTGCCATTGTCAATTCGACTCACATAGATAATTCTTTAAAAGAGCACAATGCTCAAAGCAATGTACTTTACTAATTAAAATAAGCTATTTTTTTGGTTCAAAGACTTCAGAGGATAGTTTTGGTTTAAGGTTTAACATTTACAGTTTAAAGATTATCTCAGGGCAACAGTTTTGGGGGCTCATTCAGCCTCCATGGCTCCATAAAGTCTGGATTCCTTGAGACTTTGAAGTTCTGTTCCACATTTCCCCTCCTTTTGATCAAGATTCTTCTGTAGAATCTTTGATCAAAACTGTTCAGTAATGGCAGTTGGGCACATTCACCTCCATTTTCACTTTGTATCCCCATAACATCTGTCAACATTTCTCATCCCTCCTCAGGGCAGCTACCTAACTGCTGCAGAGACAGGTCAAGAATGATGACCGATTACAGGTAAGCTAGGGAGGGTGAGGGGTTGGAGAAGAAATGAGTCAAGACATGGCACTGCTGCTGGGTTGTGTGACAGTAGTTGCTAGTGAACTGTATTGGCTGTAACAGCTCAGTAAGACGAGTCTGGTTTTGGGAAAAAGCCCAGTTATAGCTTAGGAGGTACAGAGGCAAGAAAGTCTAAAACTTGCAACAAAGGCTATAGCTTTGCCTTCACACTCCACGGTCCAACCTAGGTTAGTCTCCTTTGGGCACATCTGTTCTTGCCAAAGAACAATTTTCTAACTCCCCCTACTTCTCAGTAGGTATAGCAGATATCAGCCTCTGTCTGTAACCTGAATTCATTGCCTTTTTGTGTTTATGAACTGAGAGAACTAAAGAATTTTTGCTTATGCTTACATTTTCTATTCATGAACTATCTCTTTTGTGTGCCAAAAAAACAAACAAACAAACAAACTATATTTTATAAAATAATCTCCTTGGAAGTAAAGTGCTACAGCATCACTCTTTTCTAGTCAAATAAAATCCGCATGTCACTAAGTCCTAGCTGAGCAAGGGAAAAAGCCTTTCAATGAAGATTCCCAAACCTCACTAGTAAAGTCAACTTCTAATCATCGGACCATGAAACGTTATTGGAGTTCATGGAGTGCAGTAGGTTGATTAACAGGTGGTGTATCTTTTTTTTAAATAATATTTTATTGTGTTTTTGGTGAAAGTTTACACAGCAAATTAGGTTCCCATTTGACAATTTCTATACAAAGTTGTTCAGTGACATTAGTTACATTTTTCACAATGTGCCAACATTCTCTTTAATTGAGTTCTGGTTGTTCTGTTTCTGGTATTCTAGTCTCCCTGCCCTCCTTGTCTTCTCATCCTTGCTTTACAGGAAATGTTGACCTTTTGGTCTCATATAGATGTTTTTTTAAAGGAGCCCTGTACTCACAGGTAATAGGCTTTATTTTGTATGCCAATCCATTATTTTGCTAAAAGGTGACCTCAGGGGATAGTTTCGGTTCAAGGTTTAAGAGTATCTCAGGGCAAGAGTCTCAGGGAGTCCTCCAGTCTCAACTGGTCTAGTAAGTCTGGACTTTTTAAGAATTTGAGTTTTGTTTTGCATTTTTCTTTCATTATCTCGGGATCCATCTATTGTGATCCTGATCAGAACAGTCAGTAGTGGTAGCTGGGCACCATCTAGTTCTTCTGGTCTCAGAGTAGATGAGGCTGTGGCTTGTGTAGGCTGTCAGCTCTGCAGACTAGTTTCTTCTCTGAGACGTTGGTTTCTTTCTCTTTTCTCCTAACAAGTAGAGACCAACAGTCATATCTTAGATGGCTGCAGGTGGTATATCTATCGAAGTCATTTTTTTTTTTTTTTTTCAGGATTTGCCCAAAAGATGTGTTACCATTCTTAGAACAACAACAAGATGACATTCCTCATAGGACCCACTCTTCCTCATATGCTGTGTGGTTAAAGGGACTGGCGATGTTTTCACATATAAGACATGCTAAGCTTGTTCCCTCTTGCTGACAGCAGCTGCTGCTTGTAGGACCTAGCACTGCCTTTGTTTTTGTTGGACTATTTTTGTTGTTGTTGATGATGATTTGTGACCTAGCAGACCCCACGTGACAGAGTGGAACTGCTCCATAGGTTTTTCTTGGCTGTAATCTTTATGAAACCATATTACAAGTTCTCTCTCCCATGGAGCCACTGGCTAGGTTAGAACTTCCAACCTTTTGGTGGACTTTTTTTTTTTATTGGAAGACAAGACATGACATTAAAAACCATGTCTAACACCTTTTTTTTAAGGTGCCCTGGTGGTGCAGTGATTATATGCTTGGCTGATAACTAAAAGGTCAGCAGCTCCAATCCACCAGCCGCTCCTTGGAAACCCTATGGGACAGTTCTACTCTGTCCTGTAGAGTTGCTATGAGTCAGAATCAACTCAACAGCAGTGGTTTTTTTTTTAAAACAACTTTTAGTCCCTGGGTGGTACAAAAGACTAAGCACTACCACTAACCAAAAGCTTGGCAGTTCAAACCCACCCAGAGATACTTCAGAAGACAGGCCTGGCAATCTCCTTCTGAAAGGTCACAGTCTTGAAAACCCTACGGAGCAGTTTTACATGGGGTCCTCGTGGGTCAGTATTGACTCAGCATCAACTAACTACTGACTCAGCACAACAATAACTTTGAATTTTACATTTGCTTCCAAATCCTCACGGACCATTTTATTTATATAGTTGCAATCAAGGTGCAATTAATACTTTGCATTTTGCTTTTTTTTTAACCTATTATAAACACTTTCCATTTTATATTGTCTTCCTGAGTATTTTAGTGGCTGTATAATATTCTGTCATAATCCGCTAAACCTTTTCTGTTGTTGGACACTGTGGTGTCTTCTACGTTATACTCTCATATACATGGTCTTTGGCTCCTTTTTAGTTATTTCTTTAGGACCCACTCTTATAGGTGAAGAAGATTTACATTAACTGAACACCTATTCTATACCATACTTGGGGGCAATGGTGGTTCAGTGGTAGAATTCTTGCCTTCCATGTGGGAGATACGGGTTTGATTCCCGGCCAATGCACCTCATGTACAGCCACCACCATCTGTCAGTGGAGGTTTGCGTGTTGCTATGATGTTGAACAGGTTTCAGTGGAGCTTCCAGAGTAAGATGAACTAAGAAGAAAGACCTGGTGATCTCCTTCCAAAAAATCAGCCAACGAAAACCCCATGGATCACAACTGTCTGATCCGTAACCAACCATGGGGATAGCACAGGACCGGGCAGTGTTTTGTTCCCTTGTGCACGGGGTCGCCATGAGTCAGTGCCAACCAGGGGCAGATCATCCAATAATCAAGGTAAGCACAGTGCTTATCCTGCTTACCAGATCATCTGTAGTGAACAATTTCGCATGAGTTTTTGTTCACCACAGACTAGTGAAATTGTTCACTACAGATTAGTAAGTAAGCACAAGCAAGCCTGTGCTTACCTTGCTTACTGGGTCATCCGCCCCGTCAGGGTCTGTAAATTTGAAAAGAAGCTTTGATTCTGTAGGAAGGTGCTGTGAAGTTGGGACAGAAACAGATGCCAGCCACACCTAGAAGCAGAATCTTTGATGTGCTGATAAAATGTGAAGCTTGGCGATTTGTCCCAAGGCAAACAACCAGAGGGGACCTGGCTGCTCTGACGCCTCAGTCCATGTTTTTCCCATTAGCCCACACGGCCTTCCCGTAGGAGGGCTAGGGCAAAGGGCTTGGGCAGCTTTCTCTCCCTCACTCTTTTTCCACCATCGTTCTAAGGTTTTAGAAGCACTTGGCTGTTTTGTCTCAGCTTCTCAGATCATAATCAGCCTGAAGTCTTTGCTCCCATTAGCCGCTCATCTGTAATCTCAATGTTTTTTTTCCACATATTCGGTAGGTGGCTTTTTTTTCCGCATCCCACAGCCACACAGACTCCTTGGCCAAGTACCTCAGGCAGGGAGCCTGGGAATCTGCATCTTTAACCAGAGACCTGGGTGGTTCCCACGTCGGAGGCTCAAGAGTCCCTGCCAGCGCAGGGCCAACAGTGACTGTGGAAGGGGAGGCTGAGTTGTCTCTCCTGAGAGGTAGGGAAAAACCTGGGAAGAAGTCATTATCTCTGACAGGGAATAGGGCCTTGGCTTGGGGAGGCAGTTGCTGGGACCCAGGACGTAGGTTCTTTAGCTTCTGTTTGCCAGAATGGAAGTTTTGAGGAGACGAGGGGGCAGACAGAGGATCCGACTCTCACTGAGCCCTTCAGCTACTCAAGGAAGGAACTGCTTCTCCTCCCCTCTCAGGGATGACTGGTCCCCATCCAATATGGCGGTGAAGCTGTATCTGAGTACAGCCTGGATTTGGGGCAAGTGCCTCTCTCTGAGCTTCTCCCACCTTCCTCAGAGGTCTGCTAGTCTGGAATGGCTCAGAGCCACTTGATTCCATGGTAAAATACGATTGCCTGTCTTCTACCCCACCTTTCCCTCGCAGCCTGCTTCCTCTGGGTCAGCGTCAACACGACACATCCAGGGTTGCCCATAAGTATAGATGGAACGTTGTTGTTGCTAGCTGCTGTTGAGTCGGTCCTAACTCATGGAGCCATACACAACAAAATGAAATGCTGCCAGGCCCTGCACCATCCCCATGATCGGTTATGGACTGGACCGTTGTGATCCATAGTGTTTCCACTGGCTGATTTTCAGAAGCAGATCATCAGGCCTTTCTTCCTAGTCCATCTTAGTCTGGAAGCTCCATCTTAGTCTGGAAGCTCCACTGAAAGCCGTTCAGCATCATAGCAATACGCAAGCCTCCACGGACAGACAGGTGGTGGCTGCGCTTGAGGTGCGTTGGCTGGGAATCGAACCTGAGTCTCGTGCATGGAAAGTGAGATTTCTACCACTCAACCACCACTGCCTCATACAGGTGGAACAGAAGGCTTCACTACAATGTGATATAAACAGAGGTGGAAAAGAAGAGAGGAAACCTAACCTTTACTGAGCCTGAACCACATGCCAGACACGGTGCCGCCGTGCCTTTTCATATGCATTATTTAATGTTCATCCTTAAGGAGCCCTGGTGTCAAAAATGGTTAAGTGCTCTGCCACTAACCAAAAGACTGGTGGTTCAAACCCAGCTAGCATCTCCATGGGAGAAAGATCTGCTCCTATAAAGACTGTAGCCAAGAAAACCCTATGGGGCAGTTCTACTCTGTCACATGAGGTGGCCATGAGTTGGAACGGACTTGACAGCACCTAACAAGAATGTTCATGCCAAGTAGTAGTATCGCCACTCAAAGATAAGGAAATTAAGGGTTAAAAGTAACTTTCTCATGGTTACATAGTCCAATATCTGGTGAAGCCAGGATCTAATTCTGAAAAACTTACGCTCTTTTCCCTTGTTATTAGAATGCCTTAGCTCAACCAAACATACGAGACCAAATGGACAACTCTTGCCCAAAAGCAGGAAGGGACAGGAAAACTGGACAAATGGACACAGGGAACCCAGGATGGAAAGGGCAGAGTGCTGTCACTTTGCCGGGATTGCACCCAATGTCACAAAACAACTTCTATTTAAATTTTTTTTATTATTATTGTTGTACTTTAGATGAAGGTTTACAGAACAAACTAGCTTCTCATTAAACAATTAGTACACATATTGTTTTGTAACATTGGTTACCAACACCATGACATGTCAACACTCTACCTTCTTGACCTTGGGTTCCCTGTTACCAGCTTTCCTGTCCCCTCCTGCCTTCTCGTCCTTGCCCCTGGGCTGGTGTACCCCTTTAGTCTTGTTTTGTTTTATGGGCCTGTCTAATCTCAGGCTGAAGGGTGAACCTCAGGAGTGACTTCATTACTGAGCTCAAAGGGTGTCCAGGGGCCATACTCTCAGGGTTTCTCCAGTCTCTGTCAGACCAGTAAGTCTGGTCTTTTTTTGTGAGTTAGAATTTTGTTTTACATTTTCCTCCAGCTCTGTCCAGGGCCTCTATTGTGATCCCTGTCAGAGCAGTCAGTGTTGTGAATAAATCTTTGAATAAGAAACTAATGTGCGCTGTAAACATTCACCTAAACACAATAAAATTTTTTTAAAAAAGAGAAAGAATATCTCCCCTATCTGCCAAATCTATATCCCTTCCAACCCCCTATCTCCCACACCAATTTTAAAAAAGCACACCAGGTGTTAATTACTTTAGAATTTTATTTGCAGTTGAGAACAGCTGTTTAAAGGAGACTGTCAGTGGATTTATGTGCTCTGTGCGTCTACGCTGTTCAAGGCGGGCACTTTTACAGCACTTCAGCCCCATGTGGGCTTAACAGCCTGATCCCCAGCAGGAACTGGGTGTGCTTCAACTCAGTGACCAAGCAACCCGCCTCTAGGCTCCGTTCCACGGAACACTTCTGGCTCTGGGATCCTGTCACTAGCAAAATGTGAAGTTGAAATGCCTTTTTTATCAGGTGGAGGGTGAGGAGGGTGGTCCTGAACCTCTTAACCTCCTCATAACCCACCACAAACTAAGCAAGCCAGAGCAGTGGGAGGAAGGACACGAGCACCTTTAGAAGGGATAACACGTGGGTCCCGGCCCAGAGGCCTTCCCTCTTTTAGGAATACAAAGACGTTAAGTACTCTGGGTGTGTGAGGGAGATCATATTTACCCACAAAAGGATTGTTGTTGGTGTGTGACTTCAAGTTGATTCCGACTGATAGCGACTCTACTGGACCGAGTACAACTGCCCCACAGGGTTTCCAAGGCTATAATCTTTACAGAAGTAGACTGCCACATCTTTCTCCCGCATAGCAGATGGGGGGCTGGAACCATCAAACTTACTAATGGCCAGGTACTCAACCACTGTGCCACCAGGGCTCCTACAACAGGAACAGAATACCGGTTGTCCCTGATTTACAACGTATTTGAGTTACGATGAGCTGCACTTATGATTGTCTGCTTTTTTTGTACATCTTATTGTTAGTAATATGTACTACGTACAGTGTTGCAGCGTGTAATTTGCCGATGTTATCATTCTCAGATGTTCACTCGAAGATGTTCAAAGACCAGATTTATACAGATCCTGATAGTAAAAGGCAATAATAATGAAAACTGAAAAAAAAAAAAAAAAAAGAAGAGAGAGGTATTCAACTTACGTCAGAACTGACTTACGATGGAGCCATCGGAACGAAACCCTGTCGTAAGTCAGGGACCACCTGTAGTACATTTCCTCGCTTTTACTTGGTTCACATAAACTCACTGAGGGAGCCCTGGTCACCTTGGGTTGATCAGAAGCCCATATGTGCAGTTATACGAGTATTTGATTGATCCAGATATGGAAACAATGGACTAGTTATGAATGCAGTATGTTTGGAAGGTAAAATCTCAAAATATGAAGCCCATGGGGGAAAGCTAATAGGTACAAAGGAGGTAGAAAAAAGATGAGAGCCACTGGGGCTAGGAGAATGCAAAAGAATTTGGTTGAGAAGAGGAAATCTAGGAAGCTTCCTCAAGTGAAAAAAATTTTTTAAATAATATTTTGTATTTTTGGTGAAAGTTTACACAGCAAATTAGGTTCCCACTGGACAAATTGTTCAGTGACATTAATTACATTTTTCACAATGTGTCAACATTCTCTAATTGTTTTAATTGTTCCGTTTCGAGGGCTCTAGTTTCCCTGCCCCCTTATCTTCTCATCTTTGCTTTAGAGTAATTGTTGACCTTTTGGTCTCGTACAGATGGTTTTTTTAATGGAGTACTGTACTCATGGGTAATATCCTTTATTTTGTATGGCAATCTATTAATTAGCTAAAAGGTGACCTCAGGGGATAGTTGCGGTTCAAGTTTTAAAGAGTATCTCAGGGCGATAGTCTTAGGAAGTCCTCTAGTCTCAGCTGGTCCAGTAAATCTGGACTTTTTAAGAATTTGAGTTCTGTTCCACATT
Source organism: Trichechus manatus latirostris (assembly GCF_000243295.1). Classification (NCBI taxonomy): domain Eukaryota; kingdom Metazoa; phylum Chordata; class Mammalia; order Sirenia; family Trichechidae; genus Trichechus; species Trichechus manatus. The sequence continues at coordinate 3,070,080 of NW_004444054.1, forward strand.
TTTCTTCCATTCTGTCAGGATCCACCTATTGTGGCCCTTATCAGAACGGTCAGTAGTGGTAGCTGGGCACCATCTAGTTCTTCTGGTCCCTCAAATGAAATTTGAGTGAGGCTGGATCGTTTTCTGAGGCTTTGGGTAGTCAGAAAGAAGGATCATGTCCTTTCACAAGTAGGCATCTGAATCCTGAGGTGGAGACATCAGGAAGGACATTCTAAATGATGAACAAGATCATGGCATCTGAGCTCCTTCACTGAGTCCCTGTCACAGTGTGCACAGAAGTCACTCTCTGTCCCTTTTGAGAATGGTCTCTTTTCAGGGAGGTATTCACGTCTGTCAGTGTTACTAGTTCTGAAAGGGAGAGATTATGTATATTGGAACAAACTTTATAGCTCACGCGTGTGGGTTGTGTTGTGAGCTGTTGTAGAGTCAGCCCCCCAACCTGTGCCAGCTCCGTGATCAGCTGCAGATTGGACCACTGTGATCCACAGGGGTTTCACTGGCTGATTTTCAGAAGTAGATTGTCAGGCCTTTCTTCCTAGTCTGTCTTAGTCTGGAAGCTCTGCTGAAACCTGTTCAGCATCATAGCAACATACAAACCTCCACTGACAGGTAGTGGCTGCATATGAGGAGCACTGGCCTGGAATCGAACCCTGGTCTCCTTCATGGAAGGTGAGAATTCTACCACTGAACCACCAATGTCCCCTTACACTGGCTGACAGATGTCCTACACACCTATGACACCCAAGGAGGTAAAGAAGTGACTAAGCTGGTTGCAAAGATGTCTGAACACTCTTTCTGCACTGAGGGCCCTGCCTAGGTTTTGCCACAGTTACAAATGCTTCTTTGCAGGGCTTTCAAAGGCGATCATTTCCCACAGTGGTTTGGAAATGAGCTTTGTGGAATCCCTTAGGCATGGGAGGCACCTGTAAGTGATGAATGCAGACTTGATAGACTTGTATCGACTCCTCCAGACACTGAATCAATATCGGGCCAGATTTCTGTGGGGAGAAGTACATGGAGAAATATGCCCAAGATTTCTGTCGTTTTGAGAAACGGTGAAATGCACAGGATGGCCCATTTCAGCCCGGTGAGTTTCAGGAACACTGACTCAGCAGCCACACAGTTACAGATTTCTCTACATGGAAATATGTCACTGGCAAACCTCCCCCCACCGCCCCGCTGTGGATGCCCAAAGATGAAACCATCGCTATACTAAACGGTACCTTAGTCTTCTCTCCACTCATCCTCAATGTGCTATCAAGACCACGTTTCTAAGCATCTTAATATATCCTTGTTGCTGTTGTTGTTGGGTGCCACTGAGTCATTTGCTACTCATAGCGACCCCATGTGACAGAGTAGAACTGCCCCATAGGGTTTTTATAGCTGTAATCTTTACAGCAGCAGATTGCCAGGTCTTTCTCCCAAGAAGCCACTGGTAGGTTTGAACCATCAACCTTTTGGTTAGCAGCTGAGTGCTTAACTATTGCACCACCAGGGCTACTAAGTGCTTAGAAGAATCCTAACCACTGACCTATATTCTGTTCCCATCTGGTCCATGACCACGGTCCAGAAAAAAACAGTTGTCGTCAAGTTGATTTCAACTCAGCGACCCCATGTGACAGAGCAGAACTGCCCCATAGGGTTTCCTAGGCTGTAATCTTTGTGGGAGCAGATGGCCAGGTGTTCTCTCCCACAGAGTGGCTGGTGGGTTTGAACCGCCAACCTATCCGTTAGCAGCCGAGCACTTTACCATTGCGCCTAGTTCCTTTGACCACAATCACCCATACAAAACACAGCTGCAGCTACCTTCTCTGCTGCGGACATGGCTTTAGGTTCTGCCTCCAACCCTCTGTGAGACCTTCCTCTTCCTGGGTCTCCCTCGTCTGTTCCCTTGGCTTCACAGTATATTCACCCTTTTCTTGGACCCAAGAACAATGACACTCACCCCTGCATTCAACCCAGGCTTCCCAGCGGGCATATCTCAGGGCAAGGGGCCCAAGTCCAGGTCCTCCTTGCATGAGATGGAGGGGCAGAGGGATGTGGGGCAGATTTCACATAAATGTTGTAGAAAACAATGTTCTAAAACCACTTCTCTAGAGCAAACGCACTTGAGAATTTCAGGACATATATAATTTATTTCTTACAACCAGCCGTGAAGTCAACTCCAACTCATGGCGCCTCCGTGTATAAGACACCAAGCGCGTTCAAAGTGCTTCACAAATATTAATCCACTTCTATGTGTTCATTAAAACCTCTCCTGAAGTTAGGACCATGCCGTTATATGCTTTTTAAGTTGTTAGTCTAATTCTAACCTACTGGCTGCTGTGGAGTTGCTTCTGACTCATGGTGACCCCCCGTGCGCAGAGTAGAACTGTGCTCCATAGGGTTTTCAGTAGCTGGTTTTTAGGAAGCAGACCACCAGGCCTTTCTTCTGAGGCACAGCAAGGTGGACTTGAACCGCCAACCTTTCATTTCTCAGCTGAGTGCATTAACCATCTGCACCACTTAGGGACCCCTTATTTCTTACTGTGTCCTTTAATAAAAGCCAAGGGCAGAACTTTAAAATGCAAATCAGTGAAGATGGTTCTTCAGTAGGCCAAAATAATAGTCAAAGATTTGTATTCTGAAGTCCGTCTTCTCTAAAACAAAACTAAAACCAAAACCAAAAAGCCTTCCTTTACGCCCTCGAAGAATCTCTTATTTTATGCTCTCTGTACATTTTACAGAGTTCTTGCCCTTTAGTTTATTTATATCATTTTGTTTTCTCCTTTAGACTGTGACCTCCCTGAAGGCAGGAAATGTATCTTATTCATCTCTTGTCTCTAATAGTAAGTAAATAACAGGTACGTTGAGTGTTGGCTGTGCTTTTATATGTAACAAAGTATCAGACTGTACTATAGGCTATACTACCGAGTCATACTGCATGTTCATTAAGTGCACACATTAATCCATGTGAAAAATATCAGAAATACTTATGAAATCATAAATTACAGAAGCACTATAGAAGATCCTCATCTACAAGGAAAATGACACCAGAAAAGATCACTTAAAATAAAACCACTTACCAAATCAAAACCGTCCATTCGATTCCGACTCATAGCAACCCTCTGAGTGTCAGAGTAGAACTGTGCTCCATAGGGTTTTCAATGGCTGATCCTTAGAAAGTAGATCACCAGGACTTTCTTCCAAGGCACCTCCGTTAGCAGCTGAGTGCAAACTGTTTGCGCTACGCAGTGACCTTTTAAAACCACTTAGATCAGGGCTAAATTTTGTAAGGAAACTTTTGGAGGAAAAAAAGAGGTTTAATTGATGAAACTAAATATGAAAATGCTTATTTTATGTTGATCAAAATTTATATTATAATTGCAACAACTTGCCTGTTCTCAGAATAAGTACATAAAGTGAGTAATTACTGACTTTGGGTGTGTATTTTTCTGACAAAAACGTATGCTAGCGCAGTATAACATCTTTCACTTCATGTTTGACTTGCACAACTGGGTCATTAAAATGGTCATTTTTCCCCCCACAAATATTCAAGGAAGGGCTCATCCGTTGTCCAAGGGCCTCCCTTAATTTTTAAAAAATTCACATTATTCTTTTTTGAAGTACAGTTACGCATTTGCTTAACATCCATGATTACGTTCTGTGAAAATGACATCACCCGATTTGGAAACTGTGCGAACACCGTATTATATACAGGCAGTCCCTGCGTTAAGTGCCCAGCCCTGTCCGCTGTTCCGCCTACCTGGGGGTTGGGAGCACCCTGGGCCTGGGAGCCCCAACCGCCACCTGCCTGCCAGACAAAGCCCGAGCGCTGTATCCGCTGGTTACAGCAGGCCGGCCTTGCTGGGTGTGCGGCTGTGGGTGTGAGCCTGAACGGGCCTCATGTGGCGCGTGACTGTTCTCTCTCCTGTTATGAAGCGCCCTGGTGGCGCAAATGTTAAGTGCTTGGCAGCTAACCAAAGGGTTGGTGGTCTGAACCTGCCCAGAAGCTCTGCGGGAGAAAGGCCTGACAATTTGCTGTTGTAAAGATTACAGCCTAGAAAACCCTATGGGGCAGTTCTACTCACACGGGGTCTCTATGAGTCGGAATCGACTCAAGGCGCCTAGTAACAATCCTTATAGAGTTTGGTTTGGCTATGAGATTATGGTAATACATAGAAGTAATCTTGGAAATTTATGAACTAAGACTACTTTTGAGGTCCTAAATCTTCAAAAATTTTAAGTATAAACAAAACAACATATTCCTATGAGATATTCATACATAAATTAGTTTTCTTAAGTTTCTCATCTGAGGGTAAGAAATTCTCCCTGAAATTGAGACTGAATATGTTACAGAAATGTAGTCTGGCTTTTCCTGAATTTAGGATGATTGTTTTAAAAAATAATTTGAGGCATTGTTTATTCAGTATATGAGCGTATCATTCGATGTATTAGAACTCTGGCTGCTAATACAAGCGACTAACTAAAATTAGCCTACGGAACAAAAGAGTGTAGGTGGCAGAATACAGCTGGGCCTCAAGAAGGAATGAAATCTGGAATTCAAGGAGGTCCTTCTCCGTGTCCCTCCCTGACTCATGTCCCTCCGAGTCTCCCCAATTCTGTGCTTCTTTTTTGTCTCTTTCCCAAGACTGTGTTTTTCTGCTTCTTCATTCACATGGCAAAGAATGGACACTCCACAGAGCCAGGACGTACATTTTATAGCTAAAGCCATATGAGAGATTAACTGCCTATCTGTGGCCTTGAGTTCAATTTCCCGAGAAAGGACCTACTCAGGCTCCAATCAGCTACGGCCAGAGGGGCAGTAAAACACGTGGGAGGTGTGAGCCCACCCCCACAGAATGAGGGGACGGGTGGTAAGTTTTCAGAGAAATGGGGGTGGAGTGGGGGTGAGAAAGGACAGCTCCTAAGTTAGACAGACACCTAACATGGTTTAATGGTTTACTGGAGTCATGCATTACTCTGGAAATATATGTAGATTCTGTGTGTGTGTATAGATACATAAAGATGGACAGAGGATAGACAGATAGATGACAGATTGATAGATAGATGATAGACAGACAAGCAGACAGACAGACAGAAAGACAGGAAATAACGGGAGTTCCTGGGTGGCGCGTACGGTTAACGAACTCGGCTGTTAACCAAAAGATTGGACGTTCCAGTCCACCCAGAGGCACCTCAGGAGACAGGCCTGCTGATCTACATCCAAAAAATCAGCCATTGAGAAAACCAGTTTCCATCCAGTTACTTTGATTACAACTGATGGCGAGCCTATGTGTGTCAGAATAGAACTGTGCTCCATGAGGTTTTCAATGGCTGATTCTTTGGAAGTAGATCACCAGGCCTTTCTTCTGAGGTGCCTCTGGGTGGACTCAAACCTCCAACCTTTGGGTTAGCAGCTGAGCATTTAACTGTTTGTACCACCCAGTGACACCCGGTTACCAGTTTTATATACATACATATATAGAGAGAGCGAGAGAATGAATGAATGAATTTCTAATTATCACAGTCCTGCAACAGAAGTATTATTATCCTTATTGCAAAGTGAGGAACATGAGGCTGAGAGAAGTTAAATTACTTGCCCACGTTGAAAGATGAGATAGGAACCTTAGGGGGCACTGAGTTTATGTTAATAAGAGAGAAACACTCAGAAAATGAGGACGAAAATGGTTGCACAACTCGAAGAATGTAATCAATGTCACAATTGTACATGCAGAAACTGCTGAATTGGTGTATGTTTTACTGTGTATATTCTCAACAACAACAAAAAGTAAATCAAATTTAGAAACAAAAATTACTTGCCCACAGTCACAGCTAGTGAAGGACCAAATTCTGGATTCACGTCCAGGTCTGCCTGGCTCCCAAGAGCATTCTCCTTCCCTTCACTGCTCTGTCCGAGTCTGGGCTCCCGTGAAAGCAGAGCCTGGAGCAAAGCCTTGGATGCAGGTAGTTTATTGGGAGTGAGACCCGGGGAGCTGACTGTGAGAGACAGGGGAGTGACTGAGGGAGGGAAGGAGGCCAATACAAGGATCCTTTTCAAGTTGGCAGCCATATGAGTATCTGCTACCCGATCTTGTGGGACCTTCTGAGGCATCTTATAAAATGCATCTCAGAATCAGGTGCCCTGGAATCAAAAGTAGGGGAAGCATTCTGCCATCAGCTTCTGTCCCTCAGTGGTCGAAGGTAGCCCTGTAGCCCTTAAATGCTTCCACTTCCGGATTGTGTGGGCTTGACTGTCAGGTGGTTCCCAGGGGAACCGTGTACCCCAGCATCGGAGCAGCTCTGGAAACAGAGCTACACAGAGGAACGCAAGGCCAGGTGCTGTGAGAGACCCCTGTAGGAGGCTGCTAGACGCCCACCCAGCACTGGTCACCGCAGCCATGTTTGAAATGGGAAGTGAGACTGGGAAAACATGCAGTGGTGCACAAAGGTTCTGAGACACAGTTCAATCTTGAATGTCATCATTCATTCATTCATTTATCCATTCAGTCAACAAATCAACAAATAGTACCAGGTGGTATATGATAAAAGGAGCCCTGGTGGTGCCATGGTTTAGCGCTCAGCTGCTAACCAAAAGGTCGGCAGTTTGACTCCACCAGCGGCTCTGAGGGACGAAAGACCCAGTGATTGGCTTCTGTAACAATTACAGCCTAGAAAACCCTATGAGGAAGCTTACTCTGGTCGCATGGTGTTGCCATGAGTTGGAATTGACTCGATGGCACCTAACAGTATATGAAGTAGGAAGAAAGGCCTGGCGATCAACTTCTGAAAATCAGCCAGTGAAAACCCTGTGGCTCACAACAGAACACGGTCCAACTCACGTGCTTTGGACACATCATCAGGAGGGATCAATCGCTAGAGGAGGATATCATGTCTGGTAGGGGTGAGGGCCAGCAAGGGTGAGGGAGACCCTTGATGAGATCAGCTGGCACAATAGCCCTAACAATGGACTGGAACCTACTGGTGATCGTGAGGATGATGCAGGACGGGGCAACAGTTCACTGTGTCGTACGCAGGTCACCATGAGTCAGCGGTGACTCAGTGGCAGCTGACAACAACAATAGTCTATGAAGTGCTAGAGGAACTGAAAAGAGTCTGTCTGGGTTGCAGACACTCCAGACAATATGATGGAGTGTGGTAAGTGCTTAGATAGAAGTATGTATAAGGTACTAAAAGTATAGAAGAGAGACACCTAACTTAGTGTGGGTGTGTGTTGGAAAGTCACGCGTTTACATTTTCCTAGAGCTTCCTTTTGAAAGACAGTTAACCAGTTGGGAAGAGATGTGAATACTGACTCTATGTTCAAATTAACTTCCAGTATTTCAATGTTACATGTCCTATGTGTGCTCACTGTATTGTGGTTAGGTAGAAGAAGTCCCTATTTTTAGGAGCTACATGATAAAGAATTTAAAAGTACATTGTCATAATGTCTGCAACTTACCCTCAAAAGACTCAGCAATATAAATATGGGGGACACAGCAAGTCAGCACAAATGTGGCAAAATGTTAATAACCAGTGAGTATAGCCCAATCTGCTACAAAAGACTTGTTTCAAGTGTTAAAAAGCAAAGATGTCACTTTAAGGACTAAGGTACATCTGACCCAAGCCATGGTGTTTTCAGTCACATCATATGCACGCGAAAGCTGAGCAACAAATAAGGAAGACCGAAGAAGACCTGATGCCTTTGAATTATGGTGTTGGCAAAGAATGCTGAATATACCACGGACTGCCAGAAGAACAAACAAATCTGTTTTGGAAGAAGTACAGCCAGAATGCTCCTTAGAAGTAAGGATGGCTAGACTTCGTCTCACGTACTTTGGACATGTTATCAGGGGGGACCAGTCCCTGGAAAAGGACATTATACTTGGTAAAGTGGACAGTCAGCGAAAAAGAGGAAGACCCTTGATGAGATGGACTGACACAGGGGTTACAACAATGGGCTCAAGCACAGCAACAATCGGGAGGTTGGCAAAGGACCGGGCAGTATTTCGTGCCGTTGTACACAGAGTTGCTATGAGTCGGAACCAACTCAACGGCACCTAACAACAACAACGTACCTGAAGGGTATGTGCGTGTTTATCATACTAACCTCACAACTTCTTGAAATTTTCCAAAATAAAACAACTGGGGATAGCAGTTAATTAATTGGAGGGCAGGGACGAGGTTTAGGGGGAGTTTAGGAGAAGCAATCTGGGATGAGGTTGTGCAAAGACCCCAAGGCGTGAAGAACCCTGGGACTTTTCAAAAATTGCAAGTGGTAAGGTATGACTGAAGGAGCCCCGGTGGCGCAACAGTTAAGCCCTTGGCTGCTAAACACGCAAAACAAAAGGTTGGCGGTTCGAGCCTACCCAGCGACTCCGAGGCGATCTGTTCCCGTAAAGGTTAACTTGCTGCCGTCAAGTCGACTCCAACTCATAGTGACCCTATAGAACAGAGTAGGACTGCCCCTTAGGGTTTCCAAGGAGCGGCTGGTGGGTTCGAACTGCCGGCCTTTTGGTTAGCAGCTGAGCTCTTAGCCACTGCGCCACCAGGGCTCCCCCGTAAAGATTACAGCCTGGATGACTCCATGTGACAGAGTAGAACTGCCCCATAGGGTTTCCTAGGTTATAATCTTTACGGGAGCAGATCGAAAGGTCTTTCTCCCAAGCGGCAGCTAGGTGGGTTCGAACCGCTGACCTTTCAGTTAGCAGCTGAGCGCTTAAGTGTTTGGGCTACCGGGGCTCCTTGGCATAGAGTAGGTACTCAATAAAAAGAAAAATTATTCGTAGAAATCACGATCATGGGTGGAAAAATGCTTCCTTCTGTTGCTGATACTCGGGAAATACGCTCTATATTTTGTTAATGTTTTCCCCGAGGGCTAAGTGTTTGGTCAACATCTGTCTCCTAACACCAGCTGGACTAGCATACTTGGCCATCTAAAATGAATGCATACCAACATAGGGCTATTTAAAACTTCCACTTTTTAAAATCTATGGGATGCGTCTAGAGTCACTTATGTCTTCCACCAGTTAATCGTATCAGTTTTTCTTGTTGTCAAGAAAAGTGTCAGTATTTCTTGTTGCTATTGTGAGTTGATTTTTGACTCACAGGGACCCCATGTGACAGAGCAGTCCCTCCCCACAGGGTTTTTCAGGCTGTCATCTTTATGGGTGCAGATTGCCAGGTCTTTCTCCTGAAGAGCTGCTGAGTGGGTTTGAACCACTGACCTTTCTGTTAGCAGCCAAGTGCTTAACCATCAAGCCACCGGGGCTCCTTATGACTGTTTCCAATTCTCGGTAAATTTAACACGAGATGTTAGTTTATAGAACTCACAAGGTAGGAAACATTTATGTTTTATACATGAATTTTCAAATATAAAAATTCCATCTTGGGAGTGATTCCCACGGTCAAAAACGGCACTGATGGAACAAACGTGGTGTTAAGCCGAGCTCACCTAGACCTTGCCAGGACTCAGATAGAAGAGAGGGGGCCTCGCTGTGTGATCGGAGAGTCCCTGGGGACGGAGCAGCCTCTTTGGTGGGCAGTGATCCGAGCCAAGAAGACAAGTAAATGATACGTAGTCAGAGAGAGCGCTCCCTCACTCAGGGAAACACCAAGATATCAGGCCTCAAATTAGATTTTCCCTCTCAAATCTTCTTGACGTCTCGCCCCTTAAGGAGACCATGTGTTCTCATCCGTGCAGTCGTACTACCGAGCACACTTATTGCAACAGCTTCTATTTGTCTGCTTTCCCCTCCGACTTTACGTAGCTCTTGGAAGCTGCAGACCTTTGTGTCCCTACCATCTAGCACGGTGTCTAGCACGAGGTCGACACCCCTTTGTTGCTGTTGTTCGGTGCCGTCAATTCCAACTCATAGTGACCCCATGTGACAGAGCAGAACTGCCCCATAGGGTTTCCTAGGCTGTAATCTTTACGGGAGCAGATCGCCAGGTCTTTCTCCTGCAGAACTGCTGGATGGGTTTGAACCACCAACCTTTCGGTTAGCAGCTGAATGCTTACCTGTTGTACCACCACCAGGGCTCCTGATAATATTTTTTAAATCTATGAATGAACAAATGAGAGAATGAACATCATATATGACCTCCTAAAAGAATATCACAGCTCCCAACAGGCATAACAGGACTAGTATTAACCCTTTTCTTCAGAATGAGTTTCAATCTAGTGTTTTATAGAAAACATGGGATAATTAAATTTATACATATATGTTATTAAATTTATACGTGTGTGTGTGTATACATAAAGGAGCACTGGTGGTGCAGTGGTTAAAGCAATTGGCTGCTAACCAAAAGGTCCGCGGCTTGAACCTACCAGCTGCTCTGTGGGAGAAAGATGTGGCAGTCTGCTTCCGTAAGGATTTACAGCCTTAGAAACCCTATGGGGCAGTTCTACTATGTCCTATACAGTTGCTATGAGTTGGAATCTACTTGACAGCAGTGGGTTTCGTGGGTGGCGCAGTGTTAAGTGCTTGGCTGCTAACCAAAAGGTTGGCGGTTCAAACCCACCAGCGGTTCCATGGGAGAAAGACTTGGTGATCTGCTCCCATAAAGACTACAGCCTAGAAAACCCTATGGCGCAGTTCTACTCTGTCATACAGGGTCACTATGAGTCAGCACCTAACAACAACAACAATCTGGTTACTCACCACACAGTATGTTCATTTTGCAAAAATTCATCAAGTTGATATACATGACCTGTGCTCTCTCACTGTAAGTATGTATTCTTCAATAAAAAGTTTATATTTTAAAAAGTTTCATACTAAAGCATATCCTAGCGCAACTTTAGAATCACATCCTAAAAGCTCTGAGTCTGGCTGGGTGAGGCCTGGGAAGAGAAAGGATCAACAGAGACTAACGGAAGACTTCTTTAAAGTCATATCAGAAACTAACAGCATGATGTCCTTCTCCAGGGACTGGTCCCTCCTATATCTAGAGGATATACTTTACAAAAATAAGAGAATAGGGGAGACAAAGGATGCAGGAAACAGAAAAGAGAGGAAGAGAAGAGAATTTCTGAAACGATGGTAAAAAGAAGCCCCAAAACTACAGCTATGCAGCCGCCTGAGAATTGAATCAGTGCAATCTGCAGCAGGAGGACAAAGGAGTCCAGAAGGAATATTGCCAAAAAGTAGATTGCCGGAGGTTTAACCAGTTCACCAGTTGTGGTACAATCAACTCCAACTCACGGTGACCCCATGTGTGTCAGAGTAGGGTTTTCAGTGGCTACTTCTCTGGAAGTAGATCACGAGGCCTTTCTTCTGAGACATCTCTGGGTGGACTTGAACCTCTGACCTTTCAGTTGGCTGCTGAGCATGTTAACAGTTTACACCACCCAGGGACTAGTTCTGTTGGAGAGTATGGTGATCAATAGTATTAAAACCAAAAAACCAAACCTGTTGCCGTCCAGTCGATTCCAACTCATAGCGCCCCTATAGGACAGAGGAGAACTGCCCCACAGGGTTTCCAAGGAGCAGCCGGTGGATTCGAACTGCCAACCGTCTGGTTAGCAGCCAAACTCTTAACCACTGCGCCACCAGGGCTCTGATAAATACTGATAGGTACATAGAAATCCAAGCAATGAAGGGAAAAAAGATAATTAACTACAGGAAAACAACAAAGTGTTCAAGAAAGGATGGTACACCAAAGTGAACAATATTAACATAGACATTTACTAAGTACTGAAAATTGATTTAATTTTTTTAAAACTACATATTGGGAAATTAGGGGAAGGGAAAAGTGCATTGTGTTGTAAGGAAGAAGTTGGGGAAGAAGTTTGAATCCTAATATCCTATGGTGTGTTGTCGCTGTTGGGTGCCATCAAGTCAATTCCGACCCATAGTGACCCATATGATAGAGTAGAACTGCCCCATAGGGTTTCCTAGGCTGTAATCTTTATGGGAGCAGATCACCAGGTTTTTCTCCCAAGGAGCAGCTAGATGGGTTCAAACAACCAACCTTTAATAGGAAGTCAATATTATACTCTATATATGATGCATATATATTACTTTGATAATGTCTAAAGCAAAAATGAAGAAGCAACAGTTTAAGCATGCAACTTAGATATTTTGAGCTAAATTCCAGAAGAAATCACTAACAGAGTTGAAAAGCTGACCTTGTCTAGTGGGACTGGACAGTGGAGAGCAGTGGGACAAGGGACTGCTATTTTTGCTTTGTGCCTTTAATACGATTTGACTTTATATGCTATTCATAGATATTGCTTTGGTAATTAATTTTTTAAATTTATTTTTGATTGTGGTAAATATATAGGGAACAAAACATTTGCCATTTCTACAATCTTCACATGTACGGGTCAGTGACATTGACTATGTTCATTGAGTTCAACTATCACCATTAACTGTTCCTGAAGTTTCCCATCACCCTTAACAGAAGCTCAGAGTCCCCTGAGCACTGTCTTCCTTTCCCCACTTATGCTCACCACTAACAACCTTTGATCTCTAACACTTGCCTAGATATTTCATGTAAGTGGGGAATCATACCATATTTGTCTTTTTGTGACTGACTTATTTCACTAAGCATAATGTTCTCAAGGTTCATCCATATGGTAGTATGTATAAGGACTTCATTTCCCTTTATGGCTAAGTAATACTCCATTATATGGATGTACCACACTTTGTTTATCCATTCGTCTGTTGATGGATATTTAGGCTGTTTCTACCTTTTACATAGTGCTGCAATAAACACTGGTGTACAAGCATGTGTGTTCCTGCTTTAATTCTTCTGGGTATGTACCTAGGAGTGGAATTGTAGGGTCAGATGGTAATTCTATGTTTAATTTTTGGGGGAAGGGCCAGACTGTTTCCCACGGTGGCCGTACCATTTTACAATCCCACCAGCAATGGAGAGTTCCACCTTCTGATACTATACCAGGCAGTGTTCCGCTGCTATTTATGAGGTTTTCACTGGCCAATTTTTTCAGAAGTAGACCACCAGGTCCTTCTTCCTAGTCTGTCTTAGTCTGGAAGCTCTGGTGAAACCTGTCCATCATGGGTGACCCTGCTGGGATTTGAAATACCGGTGGCATAGCTTCCAGCATCATAGCAACACGCAAACCACCACGGTACAACAAACTGACAGACAAGTGGTAGTTACCAATATTAGGGAAATGAAAATCAGAAACCACAAAGAGCTATCACTTCACACCCACTATGATGGCTAGGATTAAAAACATGGTAAACAAAAAGTTGGCAAGATGTGGAGAAGTCATCAAGGATTTCATTTACTTGGATCCACGATCAACGCCCATGGAAGCAGCAGTCAAGAAATCAAATGACGCGCTGCACCGGGAAAATCCGCTGCAAAAGACCTCTTTAAAGTGTTAAAAAGCAAAGGTGTCATTTTGAGGACTAAGGTGTGCCTGACCCAAGCCATGGTGTTTTCAATCGCCTCATATGCATGTGAGAGCTGGACAATAAATAAGCAAGACTGAAGAACTGATGCCTTTGAATTAGGGTGTTGGTGAAGAATACTGAATATACCATGGACTGCCAGAAGAACAAACAAATAAGTCTTGGAAAAAGTACAGCCAGAATGTTCCTTAGAAGGGAGGATGGTGATATTTTGTCTCACGTACTTTGGACATGTTATCAGAGGGGACCAGTCCCTGGAGAAGGACATCATGCTTGGTAAAGTAGAGGGTCAGCAAAAGAGAGGAACACCTTCAATGAGATGGACTGACACAGTGGCTGCAACAGTGGGCTCAAGCATAGCAATAATTATGAGGATGGTGCAGGACCAGGCAGGGTTTCATTCTGTTGTACGTAGGGTTGCTATGAGTTGGAACTGACTTGAGGGCACCTAACAACAACAATGCTGACAATTAATTTTTAAGACACTGATTATGAGAGGAGAAATGACTGATACATCTATGATACAAGAATTATTTATTGCAAAAACTTGTATTTAATTAAGGAGCCCTGGTGGCACAGTGGTTAAGCACTCAGCTGCGAGGCTAAAAGTTGACGGCTGGAACCTACCCAGCGTTTCTCCAGGAGAAAGACCTGGCGATCTGCTCCCGTAAAGATTACAGCCTAGAAAATCCTATGGGGCTGTTCTACTCTGTCCTGTAGGGTAGCTATGAGTCGGAATCAACTTGATAGCAACAGGTGTATTTAATTGGAGGAAATAAACAACTTCCTATTCCTTCTGAAAGGAAACCTTTAATTGCATTTTAATTTTTTGTCCAATTCTGTAGAGCACAGTGTGAGAAAATCAAATTTAAGACATGCTTCAGTTTTCTGAATTACAATACTTGTAATCAATGCAAACGTGGATTCAGATGATTTGTGTTGCTTAGCTTTTGCTTACAGTATAATCTTGTCACGTCGTGAGGGAAAAACAGCTGTTTAAAAGTATACAAATTGAAATAAATGGAATGATAAGATATAGTGACCATGGTAGGAGCTCTGGTGGCGCAGCAGTGAAGCGCTCAGCAGCAACCCAAAAGGTCAGCAGTTTGAACCCACCCAGAGGCTCCTTGGGAGAAAGACCTGGTAATCTGCTCACACGGAGATTACAACCTAGAAAACCCCGTGGGGCAGTTCTACTCTGTCACATGGGGCCACTACGAGTCGGAATTGACTCAACGGCACCCAACCACAAAAACAGTAAGCATGGTACCTGGATGAGAACATCTCTGCAGTCTTCCTGTTGAAGTGGTTAATCCTGGAATCTTTTTTCCAATATTCTAAGTGGTTAAGATGAGTGGGGAAGAAAAAGATATTCATCTTCGTTTGTTACTAGCATTACTCATCTTTCTGGCTTATAGAAGGTAGTAGTACACACACACACACACACTCTCTCTTTTAATGAAGATTTCACTCCCTAGAGTATTAACTTCCAAAAGATGTTCTCTATCATTTTAATGATATGCATTTTATCTTTTCCAAATCTTGAGAATTACACAAATTCAGAATGAACTAATCAAATACCCAAGTTTCCTCTTATGCGCTCCAAGTGCTGACAAAGCACAACTTCAAGTGAACTCCGTCACTGTCGGATGGCTTGTTCAAACAGAGGCTACTCGGTTTGTTATTATTCCATGATAGGGCAGAAAGAGAAAGCCCAAATGGGGCATGTTGTACAGAGGATCTTCAATATCCAAGTATTCATGATAAGAAACCCGCAGAAAATATTGTCTAATAATGTAGTATCGACTTGTGAAATTAATCCTCATTCAAGCATTCCTCTCCTGTTAACATATGTAATTCGTTGAATAGTGTGTTGTAGACATTAAACAGGGCTAAGCAACTCGGTCGCAGAGGGAACATGCAAATCTTTACAAATATAGAAGTCTCTGAAAGTGATGTTAGAAAACAGCTTGAATCCTAGGCCAAGGGGAGATCTAGCAGTTAGATTCATTTACAGGTATAGAAGAAAGAACTGATAAGGATAATATGATTGTTGTTGCTGGGTGCCGTCCAGTCAATTCCGACTCACAGCAACCCCATGCTACAGAGTAGAACTGCCTCATAGAGTTTTCTAGGCTATAATCTTTACAGGAGCAGATCACCAGGTCTTTCTCCGGAGTAGCTGCTGGGTGGGTTCGAGCTGCCGACCTTTCCATTACCCGCTGAGCACTTAACCATTGCACCACCAGGGCTCCTTCATATAAGGATTGCTGTTAAGTGCTGTCGAGTTGGTTCCGACTCATAGCGATGCTATGTACAACAGAACTAAATACTGCCATCCTCACAATCGTTGCTATGGTTGAGCTCATCATTGCAGCCACTGTGTCAATCCATCTCGTGGAGGGTCTTCCTCTCGTCTGCTGACCCTCTACCCATATAAGGATTACTCAGCTGGAAATACTAATCTGTATGGATCTCCAGGATGCTTATGCACTTAATGGGAAATGAGAATTATTCAAAAGAAACATTCTACTTTCTTAATGAGAGAGCAAAAACCTAGAAAAATCATCTTTGGAAACTGCTGCAAGGATTGTCAATGAGCAGGAGACTCCAGCATATCTTCAAAAGCAGAGTCCATTAAAACAGCTGAGCGAATTCTAGATGCTGGAATGAACTGAATTTACTTACACAACAAATTAAAAACAAATTATTCCTTGTACTAATTTTTAAAAAAAAAAATTAAAGCTTTTATCACTGACCGTATTGTACTTCAGGATAGATCCTAAAATGTTCTTTTTGACGATGAGCATGGTGTTCAACCATTTCAGGAGGTAGCAAATGATCAAGAACCGATGGTATTGAAGGAAGAAGTCCAAGCTGCACTGAAGGCATTGAGGAAAACAAGGCTCCAGGAATTGATGGAATACCAACTGAGATGTTTTAACAAACGGCTGCAGCGCTGAAAAGGTGCTCACTCGTCTATGCCAAGACATTTGGAAAACAGCTACCTGGCCAACTGACTGGAAGAAATCCCCATTTGTGCCCATTCCAAAGAAAGGTGATCCAACAGAATGCAGAAATTATCGAACAATATCACACACAAGTAAAATTTTGCTGAAGATCATTCAAAAGTGGCTGCAGCAGTACATTGACGGGGAACTGCCAGAAATCCAAGCCAGATTTAGAAGAGGACGTGGAAGGAAGGATATCACTGCTGATATCTGATAGATCCTGGCTAAAAGCAGAGAATACTAGAAAGATGTTTACTTGTGTTTTATTTACTATGCAAAGGCATTCGACTGTCTAGATCATAACAAATTATGGATAACATTGCAAAGAATGGGAATTCCAGAACACTTAATTGTGCTCATGCGGAAACTGTACAAAGATCAAGAGGCAGTCGTTCGAACAGAGAAGGGGAATACTGTGTGGTTTAAAATTAAGAAAGGTGTGCACCAGGGCTGCATGCTTTCACCATACGTATTCAATCAGTATGCTGAGCAAATAATCCGAGAAGCTGAACTATATGAAGAAGAACGTGGCATCAGGATCGGAGGAAGACTCATTAACAAGCTGCGATGTGCAGATGACACAACCTTGCTTGCTGAAAGTGAAGAGGACTTGAAGCACTTACTGATGAAGATCAAAGACTTCAGTATGGAGTACACCTCAACATAAAGAAAACAAAAATACAACTGGACCAATAAGCAATGTCATGATCAATGGAGAAAAGACTGAAGTTGTCAAGGATTTCATTTTACTTGGATCCACAATCAACGCCCATGGAAGCAGCAGTCAAGATATCAAATGACGCATTGCACTGAGCAAATCTGCTGCAAAAGACGTCACTTTGAGGACTAAGGTGCACCTGACTCAATACATGATATTTTCAATCGTCTATATGCATGGAAAGCTGGACAAGGAATAAAAAGACCGAACAAGAACTGATGCCTTTGAATTATGGTGTTGGACAAGAGTATTGAATACACCAGGGACTTCCAGAAGAACGAACAGGTCTGTCTTGGAAGAAATACAGCCAGAGTGCTCCTTGGAAGGGAGGATGGCGAAGCCTCGTCTCACGTACTTTGCACATGTTATCACTAGGGACCAATCCCTGGAGAAGGACATCATGCTTGGTAAAGTAGAGGGTCAGCCAAAAAGAGAAAGACCCTCGACAAGATGGACTGTCATAGTGGCTCCAACAGTGGGTTCAAACACCAAGACTGTGAGGACGGTGCAGTACTGGCAAGTGTTTTGTTCTGTTGTACACAGGGTCGCTATGAGTCAGAAGCGACTCAATGGCACCTAACAACAATACAGCTTTTATGATTTTATGTATTTTTAAATAACATTTTATTTTGTTTAAGGTGAAAGCTTACACAGCAAATTAGGTTCCCACTTAACAATGTCTTCCACAAATTATTCAGTGATATTGGTTACTTATGTAAATATTTTGAACGTGTATTGTAGGGAGAGTAACATGTTTAATGTGTTTTTCCTTGCTTAAGGACTCCACATTTTGTTAGGGTGACCTTTTTCTATGTTTTCATCTTTATTTTGAAACAAGCAGCGTCCTAACAGAAATAAATTGCAGCCCCCAATCCCATTAAAAAATTCCTTGGGTGCCACACACCAGTCTAAATAATGTAATCTCTAAACATTTAACCCTAAGGATAATCATAGTGAGCCTCAACACCAGAAAATAACAGAACTAAATAAAAGCACTAAGAAAATAATGCCTAGTAACTCTGTGTTTAAGGAGCCCTGGTGGTGCAGTGGTTAAGCACTTGGCTGCTAACTGAAAGGCTGGCAGTTCGAACCCACTAGTAGTTCCATGGGAGAAAGACCTGGCAATCTGCTCCCATAAAGATTACAGCCAAGAAAACCCTATGGGGCAATTCTACTCTGTCCTACAGGGTCACTAAGAGTCAGAATCAACTAAATGACAACGGGTTACTTGAGGGGAGGGATCAAAGTTGAAAGTCAAAACACTGGCATGTGGCTCTTAGTAGGTGTTCACAATATGTTGAATGAATGAATGGCCTGCACATTTTCTCAGAAGATGTGATGTTGAGTAATATCTCTGGCCTCTACTCACTAGATACCAGTAGCATCCCCTCATTCACAACAATCAAAAATGTCTCCACACACGGTGCTATGGATTATGTCCCGGAAAAAGGTGTTGTAAATCCTAACCTCTATGCCTGTGGTTACACTCTCATTAGGGAACGGGTTGTCTTTGTTATTTAATGAGGCAGGATTAGTGTAGGGTGTATCTTGAGTCAATCTCTTTTCAGATATAAAAAGCAATTAAACAAGTGAGCACAGAGAGAGAGATGGATTAAGACAGATGCCAAGGCACATGGATATCTCCAACGAACCACGAAGCAGAAGCTGAAGAGACAAGGACCTTCCTCCAGGGCCGACAGAGAGAAAAAGACTTCCCCTCCAGCTGGCCCTCCGAATTCAGACTTCTAGCCTCCTAAACTATGAGAGAATAAACTTTTGTTAAAGCCACCCATTCGTAGTATTTGTTATAGCAGCACTAGATAACTAAAACAGAGTTTGGTACCAGGTGAGTGGGGTGCTGCTTTAACAGATACCTAAAATGTGGAAGTGGTTTTTGAATTGGGTAATGGGTAGAGGCTGGAAGAGTTTTAAGGTGCCTAGTAGTAAACGCCTAGATTGCCTTGACGAGACTGTTGGTAGAATTGTGGACGTCAAATGCAATTCTGGTGCGGGCTCAGAAGGAAGTGAGGAGAGCTATAGAGAAAGTCTCTATTGTCTCAGAGAGTACATAAGGTGCCAGCAACAGAATGCTGCTAGAAATGTAGATGTTAAAAGTGCTTCTGGTGAGGCTTTAAAACACAATGACGAGTACGTGATTGGATAATGGAGGAAGGACAATGCTTTTTATGCAGTGGCAAAGGACTTGTCTGAATTACGTTCAAATGTTTGGTAGAAGGTAGAACTTGTAAGCGACGAACTTGGACATCTGGCTGAT
>NW_004444054.1:3089743-3091169 GCF_000243295.1 Trichechus manatus latirostris
GCCTGTGACTGATGGATCTAACCAACTACCACAGCAGAAAACCCGTCAGCTTAGATTGAAGGAAACAGAGAGAGAAGGAAAAGAAAGAACGCTGTCTGCCTCTTGGAATTCTACAGGCAGGAAACAGGCCAGAGGAGGGACATCTGTTATCCTCCAAGAAAAGAAAAGCACCATCCCTGGAGCAGCTTGGAGGAAAGCAGAACTGTTGGAGGAGCACAAGAAGCAGGGCCTTCTTGGTTTCAAAGGATGGGGCCACAGTCTCCTAGATCTCAAAGGATAGGACCACAGCCTTCTAGGTTTCTTTGCCAACTAGGTTTCAGAGTGTGGGCCTGTCATTAAGGTGTGCTGGGGGATGCGACCACCGCCCAAAGCTGAGGGGGTAAGGCTGCAACACCCAAGGGGCAGAAGAATGGGGCTTGCCAGGGCCAAAGGTGTGGGGTCAACACTCAGCGGGACCAGGAGAATGGGGCTGCCCAAATCTAAGGGAGCACAGTAGCTATCCAGTGGGCCTGGAAGGCAGAGCTGAAGCCCAGAACCTAGGGGCCAACACCTAGAGTCTGAAGGACAGGGCCATTGCCCAGATGGTCCCAAAGAAAAGAGGATTAATTTCAAACTAATATAATTTGTTCTGAAGGGTTTTGGGCTTGCTTGGTGCCTGTTATCCATTCTTTCCCTCCAATTTCTCCCATTTGTAATGGAAATGTCTACCTTGTGCCTGTTCAAAGATTGCACTTTGGAAGCAGATAACTTATAGATTTCACAGGTTCACAGATGAAGAGAAATTTTGCCCCCTGGATGGAAAATGCCTAAAGTTTCATCCATATTTGATAACGACACGAATTTGGGGGGACCAAAGGGTGGAATGTTATAGATCAAACTGTGTCCCCCAAAAATATGTGTTGTAAATCCTAACTTCTATGCCTGTGGTTATAATCCCATTTGGGAGTGGGTTGTCTTTGTTATGTTAATGATAAGATTAGTGTAGGATGTATCTTGAGTCAATCTCTTTTCAGATATAAAAAGTGATTAAACAAGCTAACACAGACAGAGCAATGAGGTAAGCAGATGCCCAGCCACATGAAGACTGCCCAGGAGCAGAAGCTTGGAAGAGACAAGGACTTTCCTCCAGAGCCAACAGAGAGAAAGCCTTCCCTTAGAGCCAGTACCCTGAATTCAGACTCCTAGCCTCCTAAACTGTGAGAAAATGAATTTCTGTTTGTTAAGGCCCATTTGTGGTATTTCTGTTATAGCAGCACTAAATAACTAAGACACTAAGGCATGTACTAAGCACCTTCGATGTATTACCTTGTTTTACCTCTACAGAATATGTGAGGTAGGCATTATTCCTATTTTACAGAAGAGAAAACTGAGAAAGCAACGTCAATAAGTGTCTCATTTGTCTGAGGTGACAAATTTACTAAGTGGC
>NW_004444054.1:3091988-3092972 GCF_000243295.1 Trichechus manatus latirostris
CTTGATTAGAAGGAAGACGGGATAAGGCAGAAGAGATGATTACACACACAGCGCATTCTGGGTCAACAGCACTTTCTTTGTTAAGAGAAGGACAAAACATGGGTTTGCATGACTCATAAGCAGAGAGAGTAGGAGGGAACAAGAAGTCTGAGGCACTGTGTAGAAGCAGCTCTCCTGTTTAAACAGGCACAGTAATAAAGCAAGCAATAAATGATGCACATCCTCATACCTTCAAAACTTCACTTGTGAATTTCCAGAAGTGAGTGACAGTTTTTAAGCATTGCAAAAACTCCTTAAATGCATGACTGAGCTCTCACTGTACTTTCAGTCCGGGGTAACTTTTTCACTCTGAACTTGTGCATCTTATTTTATGATCACTTAACTTCAGAGAGCAATTTCGGTAAGCGCATAAGTTAATCAATTTGCATCCACACACAGACACGAGGGGCTCGACTTATATATCTTTCATGTAATCGGGCCTCTGTAAATCTTTTTTTTTTTTTTTTAATTAAAAAGTGTATGCTTTAATACTTGGACGCCAATATTTACCGCAGCACTATTAACAATAACCAAAAGGTAGAAACAACCCAAATGTCCATCAACAGATGAGTGGATAAACACAATGTGGTCCATGCAAACAGTGGAGTTCTATTCAGCCATGAAGAGGAATGAAGTCCTGATCCATGCTACCACGTGGATGAACCCTGAAAACATAATACTGAGTGAAATAAGCCAGAAAAATGGACACATACTGTACGATCCCACTAATATGAAATATCTAGAATAGGAAAACACATAGAAACCAGAGTTTATCAGTGGTTACCAGGGTTAAGAGCTTGGCTGCTAACCAAAAGGTTGGCAGTTCGAATCCACCAGTCACCCCTTGGAAATTCTATGGGGCAGTTCTACTCTGTCCTATAGGGTCACTATGAGTTGGAACAGACTCAACAGCAACAGGGTTGGTTTGGTTTTACCAGGGATGGG
>NW_004444054.1:3094913-3096214 GCF_000243295.1 Trichechus manatus latirostris
TTTCTCCAGGGCCTCATCCCTCGTGATAACATGTCCGAAGTGTGTAAGACGTAGTCTAGCCATCCTTTCTTCTAAGGAGCATTCTGGTTGTACTTCTTTCAAGACAGATTTGTTTGTTCTTTGGGCAGTCCATGGTATATGCAATATTCTTCGCCAACACCACAACTCAAAGGCGTCAATTTTTCTTCGATCTTCCTTATTCATTTTCCCATTAATGGATTAGGTTTGCATAATCAATAATGGCCTAATCATGTAGAATTTTTAGACAAATGCACATGGGAATATATTCATAAATGAAATTTAAAAAACCCATTGCTGTCGAGTCGATTCGGACTCATAGCAACCCTACAGGACAGAGTAGAACTGCCCCATAGAGTTTCCAAAGAGCACCTGGTGGATTCAAACTGCCGACCTTTTGGTTAGCAGCTGTAGCTCTTAACCACTACGCCACCAGGGTTTCCATAAATGAAACAGTATCATAAACATAAACAAGAAAAAACACACAAGCATTTCAGCACTTAGTGAACATCTCGACTAAATCCGAACTTTCCTTGCCTGGCCTTCAAAGCTGCGAACTTGTAAATGACTTCACTAAAATCAATACCTTTCACCAACTCACTTTATTAAATTTCATTAAAGTTATATATATATTTGCAAGACAGTGATGTTTTTAAAGAAAATTTTAAAAAGACTAAATTTTTTTTAAAAAATCTGAATTTAAGATTTAAGTTATATTTCTAAACACGTATCAAGAAACACAGCCTTTCCACCATTTCACGTTTCAAATCGTCTATTTCTCTATTTAGCTATCAAAGAGTTAGATAATCAATCAATGTAAGTTTATTATCAATCAGAATCATAGAATAATATGTGATAAACATAGTTGTAAATTGCTTAAATGTAATATTTCTTAGATAATATGAATACTAACAACAAAATTGCTTTGTAAAGATTGGAGAGACTCATAAAACAAAATGAGACTAATGGGGCACAACAGCCGAGGGACAAGGACTAGAAGACAGGAGGGGACAGGAAAGCTGGTTATAGGGAACCCAAGGTCGAGAAGGGAGAGTGTTGACATGTTGTGGGGTTGGTAACCAATGTCACAAAACAGTATGTGTGCTAATTGTTTAATGAGAAGCTAGTTTCTTCTGTAAACCTTCATCTAAAGTACAATAATAAAAAAAAAGAAAAAAAATTGCTTTGTAAAAATCTTCCTACCTTGAATTACAACATTATTAGTTACATTATTAGTAACTGAGTGGAAGCCTTTTTTTCCTTTAATTACTACTTCATTCTCA
>NW_004444054.1:3098164-3099708 GCF_000243295.1 Trichechus manatus latirostris
CAGTACTAGATGATTAAGACAAGGTGGGAACACGGAACAAGAATTCCATACTCACTTTATGAGTTATTAGGCGTAAGTGTTGTCAATAAATTCTCAAATTACGAAGTACCTTTCTTTCCTCATATATGCCAGAAAATAACTGCAATATAATGTAAAGTCAATATATCTTTAAGAATATCAGAGTTCATCTTGCCCTTTTGAGACTGTTTAGTTATTTTTGTAACGGCTTAGGAGTTTATTTCATTTTGAAGGCAATTCTAAATGCAAATTCCCCACCTTCTATTGATAGAAACTGGGCTATTTGTTAATTGTGAAAATCTAAAAATTGAGTAAAATATCACATTCGCATTATGTTAGCAAAGGCAAAATTAGAATTTGGGACTTTACAATCGTGGTAAGGTTATTTTAATGCAACTCTGCTGAGGAACTGAAATTTCCTTTAAATCTCTCATCTTCCTTTTACTGCTTTACCTTTTTCTACTACTTCACTAGAACAAGATATTAAAAGGGTAAATCCCTTGTCAGTGATTTTTGCTAATTCTTAGCAAGTCTGCTATGTCTTAGTCATTCAGTGCTGCTATAACAGAAATACCACAAGTGGGCGGCTTTAACAAACAGAAATATATTTTCTCACAGTTTAGGAGGCTAGAAGTCCGAATTCAGGGCACCGGCTCTAGGCAAAGGCTTTCTCTCTCTGTCGGCTCTGGGGGAAGGTCCTTGTCTCTTTTGAGCTTCTGTTTCTTGGTTCCTTGGAGATCTCATGAGGGGTGGCATCTGTCTTCCTCAATCTCTGTTTGCTTAATCTGCAATTTTATATCTCAAAAGAGATTGATTGAAAACATACCCTACGCTAATACTGCCTTATTAACATAACAAATAAAACCCATTCCCAAATGGGATTATAACCACAGGTATAGGGGTTAGGATTTACAACGTGTTTTTGGGGGACACAGTTCAATCCATAACATGGTATAACGGTAAGCTAGCAAGTGAATGAAATACATTTTCATACACTTCTGCTTTCCCTAAATCCTAACACCACTGCAAATAAGTATTTGTAGCCATTATTGGAAAATTTGGATAAAAAGCCTCGCTGATCACCCTTTATGGATTGTAACAGACAAATTGTCTCATTAGAAAAACACAGAGGACTTCCATCTTCTTGGCTTAATGTCACAATTACCTAGATATCTATCAACAAAACTCTGAGACATTTGATAACCACAGATGGCTGCAGCTGACAATTTTATTTTCTGTTTCCAGAAAATCTAGTTTCAGTGGTATGAGAACAGCATTAGACTCTCTACAAAATAATTAGTTATACTTGTAACTTCCATTAGAGTGAGTACTGGAGAATCCACGAAATATTGGAATTTGACTAAGAATTTTTCAAGGGGCCTGAAGTTCGGGAGAAGGCATCTTTACAAGTCTGACTCAGCTTCTCCCTACTCTGTGATGCAGGCTCCTCCAAATGGCAGCAGAAATGTATTGCTGTCTAGAAACTCTACAGTCATTAAAAATTTTATGGTTCTGCAGAAGTCGGG
>NW_004444054.1:3100640-3102397 GCF_000243295.1 Trichechus manatus latirostris
ATGTTGCTATGATGTTGAAAAGGTTTCGGCAGAGCTTCCAGACTAAGATGGACTAGGAAGAAAGGCCTGGTAATCTGCTTCTGAAAATCAGCCAATGAAAATCCTATATCAGATCACAGCGGTCCAATCTGCAACTGATCATGGGGGTGGCACAGGACTGGGTGCACGAGGTCGCCATGACTCAGGGGCCAAATCATGACTGTTAACAACAATAACACTATGGGCAGAGTGGATTTTTGATGTCCAAGATGCCAGTAAGGGGTCTTCAAAGTTCAACTCAAAAGTCATGTCCCCTGTGAGAGCTTCCCACACACTCCTGCCTCCACCTGGAATGGCTTTGTCTTTTGAGCTCCTATACTGCTTTGTGTGTTTATAATAACATAACTATACAGTTATGCTACTATATAGTTATCGGTACTACAAGAGAAATATGAAAACAACTATAAAATACCAATGCTATCGTAGAAATATCATATAAATATAGTAACATAACTATATATATCATAACTTTATATAAACACTCATTGAAAATCTACTCTGCCCATGACAGGCAGTTCGAACCCACCAGCCACTCAGTGGCAGACAGATGTGGCAGTCTGCTTCCTTAAAGATTTACAGCCTTTGAAACCCTACGGGGCAGGTCTACTCTGTCCTATAGGGTTGCTATGAGTTGGAATTGACTCGATGGCAGTGGGTTTCTTTGTAGATATTGCTATGATAGCATTGGTATTTTACAGTTACTTGTTTTCAGATCTCTCTTGTAGCACCGATCACCTTTATCACCGTTGTTTACAAGTTTTTATTCTCCTTCTTCTATGCACTTGTCCCCAGTCCCACTGCTTAAAGGCCTGTCTTATTTATCTTTGTATTCCTAGTACCAAGCACAGTGTCTACAGAGATTATACTTAATAAACCATTGCTAAAAGAACCTTCTTTTAATAGCACAACACTAACCTAAATCTCAGACAAAATTTCTTCTTAACCTTTTGCTTTTAACAGAATATATTAGTTTAATGAACATTTAGAACCTACTATTTTCCACGGACACGGCTGTTGTTGTATCCTGTTGAGTCAATTCCAATTTATAGTGACCCCATGTGACAGAGCAGATCTGCCCCATAGGGTTTCCTAGGCTATAATCTTTACAGGAGCAGACTGCCAGGTCCTTCTCCCATGGAATCACTGGACAGGTTTGAACCACCAACCTTTTGTTTAATAGCCGAGTGCTTAACCATTGCACCATCAGGGCTCCTTTGGACAAGCCTAGAAACTAGGAACATAAAGATGAAAATGACAAGGTCCTCATTCTACTGAAAGTCTTGACTAGTGCAGTACTGCAGATCAACTGTTTCATGAAATGTCTTCAATGAGAAGAGTCCATATTTGGCATAATACATCTTGGCACCTGCTTGGGCCAAGATACTCATTCCCTAAGCCCTGTGAGCAACAGTACAGCTTGAAGCCGATGGAGTCCCCCATTATGTCACTTCTGTCTGACAGCTGCCTTATCCCTTTGTGACATTAAAAATTATCTTTTCTGTGTGCACCATAATGTGACAGCAGGTAGAAAGCACTGGCAATGATGGACTGTCCAGATTATAGGATGCAAAGCAGTCCTTAAAAATCAACTTTGTACAAATAATAGGTCTCCATTCACCTGGAATAACAGAGCAAAAAAGGAGAGTCAGGAATTGTCTGGTTACCTCCATGAACAACTGCCTCCTTTGCCATGAGACTAGAAGAACTGGATGGTGCCC
>NW_004444054.1:3102497-3104053 GCF_000243295.1 Trichechus manatus latirostris
ATGCAGAACAGAATTTAAAATTCTCAATGGAAGACAGATCCTCTGGAGCCATTGAGACTCGACGAGCCCCTGAAACTATCGCCCTGACATAATCTGTAAACTTTAAATCTTAAACGGAAACTATCCCGTGAAGTCTCCTTTGAACCAAAAAAGATGATCTTAGTAAGTATGTCTACCTTGAGCATTGTGCTCTTTTAAAGAATTATCTATGTGAGATCAAATTGACAACAGCAACTAGGTTAGATGAGAAGCTTAGGGGGCAATAATTCTAAGTCAATGGCAGTGGAACAACTGGAGAAGAACGGTTGCACAACTTGAAGAATATAATCAATGTCACTGAGTTGTTCAGGTAGAAACTGATGAAATGGTGTATGACTGTGTATATTTTCACCAAAAAAAAAAAAAAATTACAGCGTACAAAAATAACTAAAGGCATAGAGAAACGTTCCTAATATGCTGTTAAGTAAAAAGAATGACCTACAATTCAGTATGATCAGAGCTTTAAAGAAAATAAATATATATAGATTGGAAAGGGCACACATTCAATTTTCAGTGATCATTTCTAGGTGACAGAAACTCTAGTGAATGTTTTCTTCTTTGTGTTTTATATTTTCAGTTTGTTTTTTTTTGATAATGAGTTACATTAGAAAAAATTAATTTCATAAACATAAATTCTCTTAAAGAACAACATTATACTGTATTGCTGGTTTCTTAATCAGTTGTATCTGGTCTTACAGACTATCTGAGTTTGAAGCACCAAAGTCACTTTCTCCAAATTATATGCATCTTGATCCACTATAGTCACTTTCAGAAAACATTTATCTTTAATAAGAATGGACTTGAGGTAGGAGTACCTATTGTGGATTAAATTGTGTCCCTCCAAAATATATGTTGAAGTTCCAACCCTGTACCTGTGGATGTGATCCTGTTTGGAAATAAGGTTTTTCTTTTATTATGCTAATGATATCATATCAGAGTAGAGTGGGTCCTAAATCTAATCTCTTCTGAGGGATGTCTTATAAAGGAGAGTTACAGACTCTGATGGTTAAGATTGTGTGTCAGCTTGGCTGGGCCATGATTCTCTCAGTGTTTATATGTGATCACTCCCATGATTGAATATGCTATGAGCAGCCAATCAGTTGAAAGGAAGCTTCCTTGGGGGTGTGGCCTGCATCCAAATAGAAGCAGACGTTTTGGCTTTTTGCTCACTCAGGATCCTGCTGCTGTCTCCTGTTTATCTGACCTCTGGTTCTTGGGACTTGATCTATCAGCTTATCTGCCGATCCTGGGATTCATTGATCTTCACAGCCTGTGAGCAGAGTCTTACTTTCCAGCCTGCCAATCTTGGGTTTGCCAGCTCCTGCAGCTACGTGAATTGGGAGAAGCCTCTATCCTAATCCATGGACTTGGCATGTTCCAGCCTCTACAATTGCATGAGCTGTTTCTTTGATATAAATCTCTCTCTATATATTTATATGCTTTACTGGTTTTGCTTCTCTAGAGAACCTAGCCTAAGATACAGACATACAGGGGAGATGCCATGTGACAGAGGCAGA
>NW_004444054.1:3104740-3107689 GCF_000243295.1 Trichechus manatus latirostris
AAAAAATCAGTGAAAAAAAGAATTGGCCAAAATAGGTTTAAGCAAAATAGTAGTAGAAGACAGAGTAGGGAGGAATCCTAACAATATAGAAAAAGATTCTACACTCGAATTGCTTGGCACCGTATCGTACTATACTCACTCTGCTTTAAAGAAAGTGAAACTGGAAGTGTAATAAAGTATAATACTGCAGACGATGCATTATTGCTGTAGTTTTTGCAAGAAGGCTATCAACGAAGTTCAGTCAATGCGATTCACAGTCAACGAAATGACCTTGACCCTGTAGTCAAAGGCTGGAACATGAATTTGTATTTACAAGTTTTAAGTTACATTTGAGGCTCTGTCTCTCCAGCTTCCTCTTCTCTCCTTTCATCTGCTAAGGAGAGGCTACACTTAAACAAACAACAAGAAAAACCAAACTGGTTGCCGTCAAGTCAATTCCAACTTACAGCAGCCCGACAGGACAGAGGAGAACTGCCCCATAGCATTTCCAAGGCTGTAATCTTTACAGAAGCAGACTGCCACAACTTTCTTCCATGGAGCGGCTGGTAGATTCGAACCGCCTACTTTTCAGTTAGCTGCCGACCGTTTAACCACTGTGTAATCAGGGCTCCCTAGACATGGCAGTAGGATGGTAATTGGGGGAAGTGTTAACTTTTTTAGTTAAAAAAATATGTAGGTATATGTGTAACTTAAACCAAAACCAAACCTGTTGCCGTAGAGTCAATTTTGACTCATAATGACCCTACAGGACAGAGCAGAACTGTCTCATAAGGTTTCCAAAGCTGTAATCTTTACGGTGACTCATCTATCAGTTTGTCGTACTGTGGTGGCTTGCGTGTTGCTGTGATGCTTGAAGCTATGCCACTGAAATTTAAAATATGACCAGGGTCACCCATGGTGGACATGTTTCAGCGGCGCTTCCAGACTAAGACAGACTAGGAAGAAGGACCTGGAGATCTACTTCTGAAAAAAATGGCCACTGAAAACCTTAAGAAAAGCAGTGGAACACCGTCTGGTACAGCGCCCGAAGATGAGCCCCTCAGGTTGGAAGGCACGCTAAATACGACCCAGTGGCTGCAATGGTGGGCTCAAGCACAGCAGTGATTGTGGGGATGGTGCAGGACCGAGCAGTGTTTCGTTCTGTTGTACACGGGGTCACTATGAGTCGGAACCAACTCGATGGCACCTAACAACATAACAACAAGCATCTTTACGGAAGCAGACTGCAATGTTTTTCTCCCATGGAGCAGCTGGTGGGTTCAAACTGCTGACCTTTCAGTTCGCAGCCACGTGCTTATCTGTTGGGCCACCGGGGCTCCTGCACTTAAAATATTACGTATTGGACTCACTAACAGGGCAGAATAGAGTAGAATATAGAACCTCTGAAGTAACAGAAGGGAATATTGGAGGATGAAACAGAAGGACTCTGAGGTAAGCAACCCTGAAGCTATGCTTCATCTACTTCATGATTTTGCCAAGGGCCCTCCCTGAAGTAGAAACTTCAGCTTAGACTACTGTAGCCACGTAACCATACTTGCACATTCTTTTTAATGATGTTATCTGCATGTTATCTAGTCTTTGTATTTAATGCTTGCATACACCAAATTCAGTTTGTTTACCACATAAGGTACTCTTTGTAATATGTAGGCACTTCATAAGAATTCTGCTAATAACCTAGTACCAAAGACGTAAGAATCCTTCAACTTTTTTTTATTGTTATAAAAATAGATATAAGGTGCCCCAGTGGCACAAAGGTTAAGCGCTCAGCTGCCAACTGAAAGGTCAGCGGTTCGAACCCACTCAGCAGCTCCCCAGGAGAAAAGACCTGGCAATCTGCTCCCATAAAGATTACAGCCTAGAAAATCCTGTTGGGCAGTTCTACTCTGTCACATGAGGTCACTATGAGTCAGAAACAACTCGATAGCACACAACAACAACAACAAAAACACACGTTAACTTTTTCAGATGTACAATTTAGTGGTATTGATAACATTAAGAATTCACGAACTTTGATTTCTTATTTTTTTCTTTTCATTTAAATTTAAGTTTTAAGGCAAAATGATAGAGTTATGTTGGTTAGTAGTTTGCTAATTTTGGGTGGGGGGAGAGGAGTTATATAGGTATAAGATGTCTGTCAAAACACAAAGAATTGGTGTAATATACAGTAAAACCTGTGAATGCCGGAACTTGTGTAAGACAGAAATTTGTCAGCGAGGGAAAACTCAAATATTTTCCACTAAAATGAGAGATAGAAAAGGGGCAACACTGCACCCTGTCAAAGGTGGAAAACTTGCGAGATCCGTAGAAACGAGGCAGAACTATTGAGCTCCGGCTCTCACAGGTTTCGGTCACCTTCTAATGACCGCTGTGGTTAGCACTTTTTATGGCCTGCTTGAATTAAAAGTGGGAGAAAGATGTGACAGTCTGCTTCCATTAAGATTACAGCCCTAGAAACCCTATGGGGCAGTTCTACTCTATCCTATAGGGGAGCTATGAGTTGGAATTGACTTGACGGCAATGGGTTTGGTTTTGGTTTTTTAATTAAAATCAGCTGTTTTTACTAAGCATAACAACCCATTTTAAAGGAGAGGAAGGCTAAGTCTTCCTAAATTTAATTTATTTTCAAAATATATAAAGATGTTTTCCTCTAATATGTTTGTGCTTTGAGGTCTGTTGGTGAATTACTTATCATTATTGTAATTCTATAGTAATTGATATATTAAAATCTACCAAAAATATAAATTCAGAGCAAGAGTATCTACATGGTTTGCATATATTTTAAATATGAAGTTATGTATTTTCAAACTATAGAGTTGTAAAATAGAAAAAATATCTTTCTATTTTATTATTAAGTCAACTTCATGCCATTAGGCCTTTTTCTCAATCCAATCCAACATAGTATGCAGTTTGGATCCAGTTTTCACTTTTTACTAAAGGCAAAAGGAAGAG
>NW_004444054.1:3108181-3120748 GCF_000243295.1 Trichechus manatus latirostris
GAGCAAGCAAGCAAGCTTTGCCAGAATGTCCATACATATATTGGATGCAGGCCACACCCCCAAGGAAACTCTCCTTACAACTGATTGGCTGATCACATCAGACCACATCATGGAGGATGACTACGTCATTACATAACAGCCAAGTTACATCATCATGTAACTGCCAAACTACATTGTTACATAACTACCAAACCACTGAGAATCATGGCCCAGACAAGTTGACACACAACCTTTACCACTATGGTCAGGCAGCATAATGATAATGCTTATGTAATGACTAATAATTGATTTATAAAAGAAATCTGATTTTTTCCCCTGTGATTCTATTTATATAAAGTTCACAAAACAGGAAAAACTAACCTTGAGAGTTTATGAAAATGCTTTCTTAACTGGTGAAAACAAGAAAGCAATTATTAGACAAGCCAAGATGCTGGCTAAACCCGTTTTGTTGCGGTGGTGGTGGCAGTGGTTATTTGTTTTATTACATTTCAATGATTAAATTTTCAATGATAAGTACTGAAGAGAACATTCTGGCACTTCTGGCTACACAGGCATTATTAAAATATTTGTGAGTCTAAAGGTTCATATGAAATTGTTACTGTCCCTCAATAGACTAGAACTATCTTACATAGAGAGTCAACTCAATTCATTCATACAAACTGAAGTGCGTAACACAGTGACTTATTTATAGTAGGCACTCAATATATACTTCATTGAATTACAAGATAAATGGTCTTTCTGTTAGTGATAGAAATTTTCACTTAGGGGTGTCTACGTGGCTGAAGGCAACTTTGAAATCCTGTAAAATGGAGAAAGTCACTCTTCCTCATGAGTAATGAAGTTGGCTAATCTCAAGCCTGTAATAAGATACTGTTTACATATCAATTTCATAATAATACAGTATTGCTAAGTATCTGATACGGAGTTAGTCAGTGATAGAAAAATAACAATAACAGCAAAATCACATTTAAAAATGTGTGCCCAGCGCATAACAGGCAAACCTTGGCAATGTGCCATTTTGGATCTAAATACAGCAGAAATAGAATCCCTGTCTCTAAGCTCTCTTCCACTAGTCAATTTTCTTACCGCTATTCAAGGCCAACACTATTATTCTCTTCTCCTAAAGTTTTAGACATTTTATCCACTTCTTCTTCCTCTCCCCAAATGCATATAATAATAAAATTCTGATGCTTCTTTCTTCACCGTTTAATTTTTTTACAACTAAGACCCAATTTTCAAAACTCCAAAGTGACGTATTTGCTATATTGTAAAAAGCACTGGATTGATGTCCAAGACGCGGGCGAAACCTAAATTCTAGTCCTGTTTCAACCACGAAAGAGATGGATCACTAGGCTTTGCCAGACTTCATTTCCCTTGTTTGTAGAATGAGTGTCCATTGAGCAAGTTACTTACCCTCTCTGGGTGTGGGTAACTGCCCAAGAAAAGGAGGCTTGTAACAATAGGGTTGTTTCAACAAGGTGGTCTGTGTAAAACACTTAGGACAATCCTTGGCACATTATAAGTATGCAGCAAATGTTAATTATTACAGGAAAACCTGTGAGAGCCAGAACTCGACGGGACTACCTTGTTTTTCCAGGTCTTGCAAGTTTTCTGCCTTTGACAGGGTGCAGTCTTACCCCTTTTCTATCTCTCCTTCTAGTGGAAAACATCTGAGTTTTCCTTCTCTGACTGGCTTCCACCTGACACAGGTTCCGGCTTTCACAGGTTTTACCGTACGATATAATGCTCAACACACAGAGGTTTGGGTCGATCAAGTGAGATGTAAAAAGTAAATCTGTCAGGCAGTCGGGGTTCACGCCAAAGCTAACCGTTAGCTCACAAAACGTACTCAGGCTTACCCAAAAACATCAGCTTCCTCTCTGAAATCATCCTGTGGGCAGTAACAGCATCCTCCTCACGGAGGAGTTGGGAGGCGTGTGGGAGATAATGTATGTAAAGCCCTTGGCACAGTGTCTGGCACTCAGTATTTACTCAATAAATCTTAGCAACGCTACAGATGATATAAGAGCACGGTGCCTGGCACGTAACGGAGTTAAAAAAAGGTTAGTTTTTTTTCCTTCAGTAAAATATGCTTAAACTGACTGCTGATACTGACTTGGAGCAGGAGGTCATTGCTGGCATCTTAGAGAGAGTAAAATAGAAAATACTACTCTTAAACTACTATTTAAAAGGAATGAATACTTACATACAAAGTCAAGTTCATCTGGTACCGTAGTGGAGCAACTCAATTAGGAGGAAAAGGAAAATAATAAAAGTGAATACATGACCCTATATATGGCAAAAGAGGAGCCCTGGTGGTGCAGTGGTTAAGAGCTCAGCTGCTAACCAAAAGGTCGGCAGTTCAAATCCACCAGCCGCTCCTTGGAAACCCTCTGGGGCAGTTCTACTCTGTCCTATAAGGTCGCTATGAGTTGGAACTGACTTGACAGCACCTAACAATAACAATAACATGGCAAAAGACGTTAAGACATCAGACTAATTGACAGTCCTTGTATCCAGAACTTTATTTCTGATAAAGAGACAGTGAGAAAATCGGGCTTCCCTCAAATACATTACTTCATCTCTTTTAGTTTCCATTGTTCATCTGTAAACATAAATATATGACAGTTTCAGAGTTTTTCATTAAAAACAGTCCAAGTACAACACCAGAAAGCAGAAACCTAATAGGTGCTCAAAAAGAAATATTATTTCTGCTTTGTTAGCCAGCAAATAGCTCCCTGGTTCTAACCCCAAACTAGCTCTCACTTCTTTTCTTAAACAAGTGTTTTGTGTTTATTTAATTCAATCAATTCAACACATTTTGGTGCTGTATATGGCACTATGAGAAAGGTGGAGATATTGCCGTAATCTTGTTGAAAAATGTTTGGCATCACAGGCCATTTGGAATCATCTTGGGCTCATGGTAGGACATCAGCTTTGACTTGTTTTATTTATCCATTGATTCATGTTAATTATAAGAGAGTAATTTATGAACAACAATATCAATTTATTGATTTATAATGGGAGATATTAATTGGGCTGCTCATATTTATTGAGCATTTGATATGCCAGGGAATGGGCTATATATGGCAGGAAAATGAATACCAATCATTATCGTAGGCATTTTTCTTCCTAGTAGAAGGATATTTTCAGG
Organism: Trichechus manatus latirostris; assembly: GCF_000243295.1. Taxonomy (NCBI): domain Eukaryota; kingdom Metazoa; phylum Chordata; class Mammalia; order Sirenia; family Trichechidae; genus Trichechus; species Trichechus manatus. The sequence continues at coordinate 3,111,336 of NW_004444054.1, forward strand.
AGACAGCCTAGCATGAAGCCTTGTACATAATAGGCATTAAACAACTATTAAACAAAAAAAAAAAAACATTGCCGTCGAGTCAATTCCGACTCATAGCAACCCTACAGGACAGAGTAGAACTGCCTCTCAGAGTTTCCAAGGAGTGGCTGGTGGAAGAACTTAACCACTTAACCACTACACCACCAGGGTTTCCAAACACTTATTAGTTGAATGGAATTAGAGACCAGAGTATCACACACAAAAACAGAGAGGAAAGTTGGATCTTCTCAAGGGTTTTCTATCAGGTTTTGCCCAATAGATGGTCTTTATCCATTCCCCACTTTTTCCATATAGCTAATCACGACTGGAGTTTCGACGAGGTGCAAACAGCTAACACACTTGTTCACCAGCTAACCAAAAGGTTGGAGGACTGGGTCCACCCAGAGGCGCCTTGGAAAAAAGGCTTGGCGATCTACTTCTGAAAACTCAGCCATTGAGAACCCTATGGAGCACAGTTCTCCTCTGACACACATGGGGTCGCCATGAGTTGGAGTCAACTCAACGACAACTGGTTCCTGGTTAATCACCACTGGTCATCAGAATCGAGACGCCCTTTCCCCGGGGAAACCACTGGCTTTGCAGTGACATTCTTCCTTTTCAGCATTTCCGTGATTGACAATGCTGCAGTATGTCTACCTATCTAATACAAAAGAAAATATTTAAATAAACAAAAGAGGGAATCAGATCCAGGAATCAAATCTTATAACTTAGATTACTTAGAAGAGTGGACATATGATGTCTTCTTCCAATCATATTCCATAAATAGCACTTTCCTCAGCCCAGCTTTTGATGATAGTTGGACACTGTAAATAGTTTAACAAAGGTCTAGAAGAGGCTATGGCAAACAATGGCCCCTGGGCCAAATTCTGCCTGCTGCCTGCTTTTGTAAATAAAGTCTTATTGGAACACATCCATTCCCACTCATTTTCATATTGTCAATGGCTGCTTTGGCTCTACAGCGGTAGAGCTGGGTAGTTGTGACAAGAGATCAAACGGCCCACAAAGACTGAAACATTTATCATCTGACCCTGTAGAGTAAGAGTTTGCTGACCCTTGGAGAGTACAAGCATTCTGTATTGCCGATTAAGAGCAGAACTACACATATCAGAAGCCAGACAGGCAGGTGATAAGACGGACAATCTACAATGGAAATTGAGGTTTCTAACCAGGATTTTTACTTTGATAGAAGGCCAACTTTACTCAGCGAGGAGGGAAACAACTGCAGGTCAAATCAGAATTTTCTGTAGGAAGAAGTTTTGAGTCCACTCCAACACACGAACAGTGTTCAGTTATGTACTGAATCTCTGTTAACCATGCTTCTACAGATGGTTCTACTTGGCAAAGAGTTCTCAGCTCAAGAAGTCTTAGTCATCTAGTGCTGCTATAACAGAAATACCGCAAGTGGGTGGCTTTAACAAAGAGAAATTTATTTTCTTACAGTTTAGGAGGCTAGAAGTCCGAATTCAGGGTGCCAGCTCTAGGGTAAGGCTTTCTCTCTCTGTCGGCTCTAGGGGAAGGTCCTTGTCTCTTCAGCTTGTTTCCTGGCTCCTTGGAGATCTCCATGTGGCTTGGCATCAATCTTCTCCCATCTGCTCTGCTCAGCTTGTTTAATTTCTTTTATATCTCAACAGAGATTGACTCAAGACACATCCTGCATGAACCCTGTCTCATTAACATAACAAAGACAACACATTCCCAAATGGGATTGTAACTACAGGCATAGAGGTTAGGGTTTACAACATATATTCTGGGGGGGACACGATTCAGTCCATAACAGAAGGTAAGGGTAGATGGGGAAAAAAGAGTTCTAGGACTTGCTGAATGAAGGGAATGTTTTATGATTTTTGAACAGAATCATCGTAACATGACAGAGAAGACAAACTGAATTTGAACCTGACAATGGAGGTGAGAAAGTGAACAAATGGGCATCAATACCGGAGCCAACATCAGGAAGGCAGAGCAAAACAAGACGTCAGTAAGAGAAGTGGGGTGGTTCAGAATCCGGGAAGCTTTTAAGTACTAGGTTTCTGTGTGCTGGGAACTGGACATGTACACAAAAAGATACATAGGAATGGTGACAAAACAATGGCCCTCATACACTATTGGAATTTGTACAACTTCTCCTTGTTTCTTTCATTTTGCAATCAAAATCTTTTAAAAATTATGTAAAAGAGACATTATTTTCTAACTAGAATAAAACTTAATTTCATGGTATTACTTCCATCACCACCACTACCACTTGTGTTTGGGTCGACTCTGACTCATGGTAACCCCATGTGTGTCAGAGTAGAACTGTGCTCCATAGGGTTTTCAATGACTGATTTTTAGAAACATAGCCAGGCCTTTCTTCCAAGGTACTTCTGGGTGGAATCGAACCTCCTAACCTTTCAGTTAGTAGCAGAGCATGTTAACTGTTTGTGCCACCCAGGGACTCTATGATATTACTTAGGTGGTTAAAAAAAAGAAGGGGCAGGGGGAGAAGACATGAAGAATTACTGTCCAAGGAGGAAGGCACATAGCTGTTTGAAACAATCTGTGTATTTAATATGGCACCACCTATGGACAAGAGCCCTGGTGGCACAGTGGTTAAGTGGCTTGGCTGCTATCCTAAAGGTTGGCTGTTCGAACCCACCAGCTGCTCCACAGGAGAAAGATGTGGCAGTCTGCTTCTGTAAAATTACAGCCTTGGAAACCCTATGAGATAGTTCTACTCTGTCCTATAGGGTCACTATGAGTCTGAACCGACTCGATGGCAATAAGTTTGGGTTTTTTTTTTTTTTGGTACGGGCAGGTAAGGGGCCCTGGTGGCACAACGGCTAAGCACTCGGCTCCTAATGGAAAGGTTGGCAGTTCAAACTCACCAGAGGCTCCTCGGGAGAGACCTGGTGATCTGCTCCTGTAAAAGTTACAGCCTTGGAAACCCTATGGGGCAGTTCTACTCTGTCTCATGGGGTCGCTATGCGTCAAAAATTGACTTGATAGCACCTAACAACAACAACAACATGGACAGGTACTTAATAAATGCTTCTGCTGAATTTTATTACTCTTTCCCTTACACCCCACATCCAATCCATCAACATATCCTGTCAGCACTGCCTCCCAAATAAATCTAGAACCTAACCATTCCTCACCATCTTTACTGCTATCACTCAGTCTGAACTATCATACTCTCTCAGCTGGACCACTGTAGATGCCTCCACACAGCATCCAGGCTGATCTTCCTGATCATAAACCTAATCATGTCCCTCCCCTGGTTAAAACCCTCCAACGGATTCCCATTATGAAAAAACACCCAAGGTCCTTATCCTACTCAACAAGGCTCAAGTGATCTCATCCTCAGCTAATTCATCTCCTCCCATTCTACCCGTTGCTGTTAGTAGTTGTTAGTTGCCATGGAGTCGAATCTACCCCTAGCTTACTCCATCAACCAGTCACACTAACCTTTTTTTAAATCTTCTTGTTACCGGCCAAGCACAATCCTGCCTCAGGTCATTTGCCTTTGCTTTCTCTGCCTTGAACATCCTTCACCCATTACCCCGTCTTAATTCAAAGAGCTCCTCAAAGAAGCTTTTCTTTTTCTTTTAAGTTTGGTGAAAATATAAACAGCAAAACATACACCCATTCATCAGTTTCTACATGTACAATTCAATAACATGGTTACATTCTTCACACTGTGTCATCATTCTCGATCTCTCCATCCATCTTGCTTCACCACCATGGACTCCCTACCTCCTAAACTTCTCATCTATGCTTTACAGTTACTGTTGACAATTTGATCTCATATAGATAATTCTTTAAAAGAGCACAAAGCTCATGGGAAACATTCTTTACTAATTTAGCTTAACTGCTGTTTAAAGAAGACTTAAGGGGATAATTTCGGTTCATGGTTCGAAGATTTTCTCAGAGCGACAGTTTCGGGGTTCCACCAATCTTAATAGGACTAGTAAGTCTGGATTCTGTAAGCATTTGAAATCCTGTTCCACATTTTATCCCCTTTTGATCAGGATTCATCTATTGATTCCTTCATCACAACATTCAGTAAGGCTAGCCAGGCAGCACCCAGTTCTGGTCTCATGGCAAAGGAGGCCGTAGTTCACAGTGGCAGTTAGACCTGCAGTCCATTTCCTTCTTCCATTCCTGGGTCTCCTTCTTTCCCTGCTGTTCCAGGCTCAAAGAAGCTTTTCTTGCCCACACAGCAAAGGTGGTTACGCCAGTCACACTCTACTACATTATTCCATTTTTGTTTTTCTTCATAGTACTTTCCAGTACACAAAAATTACCATAGTGCTTGTTGTCTTTCTCCCTACCTCCCTTGAGGGCAGAGACTGTTTTCATCCTGTATCATTAGCTCCTGAAACAGTGCCTAGAACATGTGGTTGTTAGTTGCCATTGAGTAGGCTCAGACTCATGGCAACCTCATGTACAACAAAACAAAACAAAACTTTGCCTGGTCCTGCACCACCCTCCTGATTGTTGATACATTGTTGTGGCACCTTCCAACCTAGGGGGCTCATCTCCCAGTATTATACCAGACGATATTCTGTTGTGATCCAGTCTTCACTAGTGAATTTTCAGAAGTAGATTGCTAGGCCTTTCTTCCCAGTCTGTCTTAGTCTGGAAACCCTGCTAAAACTTGTCCACCACGGGTCACCCTGCTGGTATTTGAAACACAGGTAGTATAGCTTCCAGCTTCACAGCAACATGCAAGCCACCACAGTACACCAAACTGACAGACGGGTGGTAGCCTGGAACATGTTATTGTTAGCTATTGCTGAGTTGGCCCCCTGACTCACGGCAACCCCACGCACAACATGACTGGACCATTGTAATCCTTAAAGTTTTTCACTGGCTGATTTTCAGAGACAAATAAGCAGGTCTTTTTTCCTAGTCTTAGTCTGGAAGCTCCACTAAAGCCTGTTTAGCATTACAGCAACATGCAAGCTTCCACTGACAGATTATGGGTAGTGGCTGCGCATGAGGTGCATTGGCCAGGAATCAAACGTTGGTTTCACACATGGAAGGCAAGAATTCGACCACTGAACCACCACTGCGCCTCAGCCTGAAACACCAAAACCAAAAACCAAACCCGCTGCCATCGAGTTGATTCCGACTCATAGTGACCCTACAGACAGCAGGTCCTAAATAAAAATGTGCTGACTGATTAGCTAAGAAAAAATTTACTTATGGAATTACATTTTCACAGCAAAACACAGACAGGCTGAAATGCAATTAATTATTAATACCTTGCAGCTATTTTCCAATCATTTAAATAAAATATTTACTATTTTGGTCAACCAGAAGTATCACATTGGAAAATGTTTTAGCAACTGGATAGCCTCGATAAATGCTTACAGGAACACAAGTTTCTCTGGCAACATGTATTCATTTATAAAAAGTAATGCAATGCTGAAGCTTTAAATCCAGTATAAAGAAAAGTATACAGCTGATTCTGCAGGGACTTTTGAAGGATGAGTATCTCTTTTAATATCACAAAGCTCCAGTATCTATAGGCCTAAGCCTGACTGCTAGCTCACTGCCATCAGAGTACAAATATGCAAACACGCTCTATTCAATCCCAGCCTAAGGGAGAAAATCTGTCCTGTGACTTCTCACCTCCCCGGAAGCTGACAGCACTCTGCCCCCTGCCTGGTTCTTTCTCCTGACAGTATAACTTCTTGAGAGAGTTGACTGTTTCCTGCCCATCCACTTACCCGTGGCCACTCCAATCTGGTGTCAGTTCTCACCACCAATGATGCCAGTGTTGCCAAATCCAGGGGACATCTCCCGTTTTCATCTTACCCAACCTCACAGAAGCATTTGACATGGCTGGTAACTCTCTACTCTCCACGCTCCACTTCTGAGATGCCCCTACTCGGCTGAGCTTCCACCCACCTCCCTGGACAGTCCCTCTACTGGTTCCTCTTTCCCTCCCTGACCGCTACACATTCAGGTCAACTCATGGACTGGACCAGGACCCTTGTCCCTAACGGTACTGCTCTAGAGGATCTCATCTTTAAATACTCTGTTAAAAATAATCAAAACCCAGCAAAATTTGAACATAAGGTTTATTCTGTGCAGTTATTCTATATGCATACAGGGAGACCATTTTGATTCCAGGAAAAGCAAATGGCTCCAAGACTCCAGGTACAATGAGGCTTATAAAGAGAGATGGGGGGAGACATATAGAAGATGAACCACTGGCTAATCTTAATGTGATTGCTTGAACTCTGCCCTTCCCCTTTTACTGAGAACAAGGGATATCAGGTCACAAGACGGTCTCTGGCCCTCCACCCAGCTATGTCTTTTGAAATTTAAATTTAGTAAGCCTGGCTTCCAACAAGAAAGAAAGGATCTGCAACTCCGGTTGAAAGAAAAGAAAAGCCACTGGCAGATTAATTTTGGTTAGAGATGTCTTTAAAGTGACTATTTGCTTTTGTGGGTAAGAAACCCCCCCCCCCAAATCAAAGGAATATATCTGCTCTCAATTTCTCTCGTTGACACATCTATATGCTGAGAACAGTTATAGCCCTGTCTTTCTCCTTGGCTCTGCTATTGTTACTGTAGATGGTACTGATTGCTTGGCTCAGCAACTGGATTTTTAAAAATCAAGAAATGACTTGGCATTGGGGTAACCATAAACCTGTTGCTGTCGAATTGATTCCGTCCCATGCCAACCCAAAGTGACAGACTGGAACTGCCCCATAGGGCTTCTAGGCTGCGATCTTTACAGAAACAGATCGCCAAGACTTTCTCCCACCAAGGTGCCGGGTGGATACGAACTGCCAAACTTTCAGTTAGCAGCTGAGCACTTAACCATTTGCAGCATCAGGACTCCTCAGCTGTGGACTCTTAAATGATCTACTTGGCATACCCACCTGGACTTCTAATATTGTTCTTGTTAGGTGCCATTGTTAGGTGCTGTCGAGTTGGTTCCAACTCATGGTGACCCTATGTATAACAGAATGGAACAATGCCTGTCCTGCACCATCCTCACAATTGTTGCAATGTTTCAGCCCATCGATGGCAGTCACTGCGTCAATCTATCTCATTGAAGGTCTTCCTCTTTTTCACTGACCTCTGCTTTACCAAGAAACCCTGGTGGTGTAGTAGTTAAGAGCTACAGCCGCTAACCAAAAGGTTAGCAGTTCAAATCCACCAGATGCTCCTTGGAAACTCTATGGGGCAGTTCTACTTTGTCATATAGGAATCGACTCAATGGCATTGGGTTTGGTTTTTTGGGTTTTTCTACTTTACCAAGCATTATGTCCTTCTCCAGGGACTGGTCCCTCCTGATAACACGTGCAAACTACGTGAGACGAAGTCTTGCCATCCTCACTTCTAAGGAGCACTCTGGCTGCACTTCCTCCAAGATAGATTTGTTCATTCTTCTGGCAGTCTACGGTGTATGCAATATTCTTTGCCAACACCATAATTCAAAGGCATCAGTTCTTCTTCGGTCTTTCTTATTCATTCTCCAGCTTTTGCATGCATATCAGGTGTGGGTCAGGCACAACTTAGTCCTCAAAGTGACACCTTTGCCTTTTAACACTTTAAAGAGGTCTTTAATAGGCATCGCAAACTCTTGATTTTCCTTCCCTACCCCCTTCAACAAATAACATTACGGTATTCATATATTTAACAAATTTTGTCCCACAAGTATTGGTTGCTTTACATTAATTAAAAAATGTTTCTCACTAGCATTGTAATTAAAATGCTAAATGTATTTTCTTTAAAAACTTCACCAGGGATCAACATTAGGCAATATAGCTTCTCCACTCTGTTAAAACTAGGGCTTCCTGTTGTTGTTCATTTAGGATTATTTCTCTGTAAAAACAACAAGCCAAACCAATATCAGTGTCAACAAAATTACATATGTAACCGTATAAAAACAGTATGTAGCAAGGAATATGATTTTTCGCTGGGCCATGGCTACTGAGAATAAAGGCTCCCTTGCAGCTAGGTGTGGCTGCGTCACTAAATTCTGATAAATGACACATAAGTAGAAATGCCTGTGGGATCTTCAGGATACATACTGTACTGGGGTTAACAACGTTTCCCCAAAATTCATGTCCACCCAAGACCTAGAATGTGACCTTATTTGGAAATAGGGTCTTTGGCAATATAATTAAGATGAGGTCATACTGCATGGGCGGGGGGTGGGGTGGGGGGACTCTAAATCCAGTGACTGGTGTCCATACAAGAAGGCTATGTGAAGACACAGAGAGACACACAGGGAGAAGGTGGCCATGTAAAGACGGAGGCAGAGGTTGGGATTATGCTGCCATGAATCAAGGAACGCCGGGACCATCAGAAGGAGGAAGAGGCAAGGAATAAGTCTATCCCCAAGCCTTCGGAAGGAGGAGAGCCCTGCTACCACCTTGGGTTTGGACTTCCAGTCTCCAGAATTGTGAGAGAATAAAATTCTGTTGTTTTAAGCCACCCAGTTTGTGGTAATTTGTTATGGCAGCAATAGGAGATGAATACATCTACCCTAAAGAGACAGGAAAAAGAGCCCTGGTGGCACAGTGGTTAAACGCTTGGCTGCTAACCGAAAGGTCGGCAGTTCAAACCCACCAGCCGCTCTGCAGAAGAAAGATGTGATAATCTGCTTCCATAAAGATCAGCCTTGGAAACCCTATGCGGCAGTTCTACCCTGTCCTACAGGGCTGCTAAGAGTCAGAATCGACTCGACGGCAACAGGTAAAGAGACAGAATACATGAGTGTTTGTTTCCTTTTTTTCCCATACTTTTCTCTATCCTGATGCCTAGAAGGCAAATGACACCGTCTTCAACCATGAATTTGGGAACAAAGGCAGAAGTCTGGCTCCCTGACACTTGGGGATAGTATAATGGTCTTGGATCACTGCCCAGTCTTATGTGGTCAAACACATAAATCTCTCACTCAGTAAGCCAATGTAGTTTAGGGTTTTCTGCCCCCAGAACCTATTTCTAACTAATTAGCCACAGTATCTACCTTCCATGTTCTACTGCAACAGGTGTTTTCCATATGCACATCATGTAGCCTCATGACAACCTATAAAGCAGTTATAATTTCCCCCCATTTTACACATGTTGTCATTGCTGCCAAACCGTCCTTGACTCATGGTGACCCCATGCACAACTGAACAAAATGCTGCCCAGTACCATGTCATCATCATGACTGGTTGCAAATCGGACCATTGTGATCCATAGGATTTTCACTGGCTGATTTTTGGAAGTAGATAGCCAGGCCTTTCTTCCTAGTCTTAGTCTGGAAGCTCTGCTGAAACCTGTTCATCATCATGTAGGCTCTACTGTAGCTCACAAGCTTCTACTGACAGATGGGTGGTGGCTGCGCATAAGGTGCATTGTCTGGGAAATGCACTTGGGTCTCC
>NW_004444054.1:3121519-3123672 GCF_000243295.1 Trichechus manatus latirostris
GTGTGGTGAGGATTAAGGAAAGTGCCAAGTAAAATCCAGCATTTGCCTGGTAACACTATACATATAAATGGTAATACTATATAAATGGTCGCCATATGTAATGATAAGGAGCCCTGGTGGCGCAGTGCTGAAGCGCTTGGCTGCTAACTGAAAGTTCAGTGGTTCGAACCCACCAGCCACTCCACGGGAAAGAAGTGTGGCAGTCTGCTTCTGTAAAGATTACAGCCTTGAAAATGCTATGGAGCAGTTCTCCTCTGTCTGACAGGAACGCTATGAGTCGGAATCGACTCGACGGCACTGAGTATATGTAATGATGTGGTTTAGTTACCTACAGTTTACCAAGTTAGAAATTTCAAATTAGAAATATTCAGTTTTCATATATACTCCTACTTCATTATTTGTGGATTCTGTATTTACAGATTTGACTACTCGCTAAAGTTCAAGGTAATCCCCGATTTAACAACGTATTTGAGTTACAACGAACCGCACTTAGGACCACCTTTTTTTTTTTTTGCCTGGTACATCTTATCGTTAGTAATATGTCCGACATACAGTGTTGCAGTGCATAATTTGCTGATGTCATATCTGTTAAGTTTATACGTAATGTTTCCAGCCCCCAAAGACAAATAAAGATTGGATTTATAAAGATGCAGATAATAAAAGGCAAAAATAATGAAAACTTTAAAAAATAAAGTATTTTACATACGTCAGAATTGACTTTTGACAGAGTCATGGGAATGGAACCCCCTCCCCCAATGTAAGTCAGGGACTACCTGTATTCATAACTCCAAAATCAATACTTGCCGTGCTTTCAAGGTCTTTTGTGGAAATCGCAAAACAACATATACGCTCCCAGCTGAGACCAAACAAGGTGACGCTCTGCCTTCTTGTTTCGGCTCTCATACTGTAAACAAGTGTCCTTTTGCGATTTTGTGCCACATTTTTCATATTCTTGTGCTTTTCATTGGTGATTTCACTGTTTAAAAATGGCTCCCCATGCTTAGTGCTGTCTAGTGTTCCTAACTGAAAGAAGCCTGTGCTACGCGTATGGAGAAAATATTTGTGTTAGATGAGCTTCGCTGAGACATGAGTTACAGTGCCCTCGACGTGAGTTGAATGTTAATGAATCAATAACATGGTACATCCAGAAAAAGAAAAAGGAAGTTTGCCAATTTGTACGTGAGCTACTCTAGAAGGGGCTAAAATAACATTTACAGTGTGTGATGAAACAATGGAAAAGATGGGAAAATGGCAAAATGTGTGGATTCATGAGAGGACAGCCAATTTAAAAACTACAGTGGACAGGAGGAGGGGCCAAGATGGTGGAGTAGTCAGATGCTTCCAGTGGATCCTCTTAAAACAAAAACCCAAAAAACAAGTGATTTGATTACATATGACAGTTTAGGAGCCCTGAACATCAAAGGCAAAGTTAAGGAACTGGACTGAGTGGCAGGGGGAGGGAAAGACAGTTCGGAAGCAGCGAGGAGTTGCCAGACCTGACTGACAAGACCCTGAGCCCTTCAGGCCTGAGCAGCTGAGGGGTGAGACATGAGGCAGGCAAACAGCTGTGCTCAGGAGGAACATTTTCCACACCGGGAGAGACCCAGCCACTGAGAGTCTACACGGCCACCCAGAACAAGTGAGAAGCAGCCCTCGATCACTTAAAGATAAGTAACTGCATACGGCTTACCGCGCAGATCAAAAACACCCCCCCCTTAGGGAAAAACCTGTCTCCCATTTACCTCCCCACTCCCTGTTCTGCACTGGGTCCCGGACCACCTTCAGCAATTGCCGAGTCCCCTGGGCTGGAAGTAGGATCCGTCACATGCCCGCAGCCATTCTCCCTGCCTTGGAGAGTGAACAAATTAACAAATAGGGGAAAAAATAAACTGCTGGCTCCCCTAAGCCAGGAACCCAGGGTAGGCACAGCTCCTTTGCCTAGGCACAAGCATAAGAGGATCCACGGACTCTGAGGGCCCTTCCGCCTGCATAGACTTGTGTGGGCCCATCTCAACAGCGTAGGCCCTCATTACCACAATACAACAGGGTATATACCAGAACTCTAACTTTAACTGTTTCAGCTATGAAGTGGCAGGTTCTTGACATTTGACACTGCTCTTCCTATTAAGCAGGGTCTTCACCTACCCACATCA
>NW_004444054.1:3146239-3148004 GCF_000243295.1 Trichechus manatus latirostris
GACACACACTTTTTCTGATTTTAAACCACACAGTATCCTCTTTTTCTATTTGAATGACTGCTTCTTGGTCTATGTACAGGCCCTGCATGAACAAAATTAAGTGTTCTGGAATTCACATTCTTCGCAATGTTATCCATAATTTGTTATGATCTACACAGTCAAACGCCTTTGCATAGTTAATAAAACACAGGTAAACATCTTTCTGGTATTCTCTACTTTCAGCCACGATCCATCCGACATCAGCAATGATATCCCTCATTCCACATCCTCTTCTGAACTGGGCTTGAATTTCTGGCAGTTCCCTGTTGATGTACTTCCAACATGAGGGACTCATCTTCCAGCACTACAACAGACAATGTTCTGCTGCTATCTAAAAGGTTTTCACTGGCTAATTTTTTTCAAAAGTAGATGAACAGGTCCTTCTTTCTAGTGTGTCTTTGTCTGGAAGCTCTGTTGAAACCTGTCCACCATGGGTGACCCCTGCTGGTATTTGAAATACCAGTGGCATAGCTTCCAGCATCATAGCAACACACAAACCACCACACTATGACAAACAAGTGGTGGGTAAATGTAATACACAACTATTACCATTAAGCTACAATTAGACCAAAAACAGTGACTGTTCATTGGGGAAAAGGAAACAATCAGACTTTTCAGGGATTACTGGACACTCTCTAAACTGACACCAATTCCAGGAGACCCAAAATGTCACTCTGGTCCACCAGTCAGAGTGAGAGCATATGGAGATCAGGGTATTAATGGAGTCTTAGCTCAAGTCCATCTCACAGTAGGTCCAGTGGGTCCCACAACCTATCCTGTAGTGATTTTCCCAGTTCCAGAACGCATTATCAGAATAGACATACTCAGCAGCTGGCAGAACCTCCACATTCAATCCCTAACATGTGAAGTAAGGGCTATTATGGTAAGAAAAGCCAAGTGGAAGCCATTAGAACAGGCCTTACCTAGGAAAATAATAAACGAAAGCAATACTGCCTTCCTAGAAGAATTGCAGAGATTACTGCTACTATTAAGGATTTGAAGGATGTAGGGATGGCGATTCCCACCACATACTCATTCAACTCACCTATTTGGCCTGTGTTAAAAAACAGATGTATCTTGGAGAATGAACCAGTAGATTATCGTCAACTTAACCAGGTAGTGACTCCAATTGCAGCTGCTGTTCCAGATGTGGTTTCACTGCTTGAGCAAGTTAATACATCTTCTGGTAACTGGTATGCAGCTATTGATCTGGACAATGCCCTTTTCTCGATTCTGGTTTCGAAGGAACACCAGAAGCAGGTTGCCTTCAGCTGCCAAGGCCAGCAATACAACTTCACTGTCTTACCTCAGGCGTATATCAACTTTCCAGCCCTATGTCATAATTTACTTCGCAGGAACCTCGATTGCCTTTCCCTTCCACAAAACGTCACACTGGTCCATTACATTGATGACATTATGTTGATTGGACCTAGTATGGAAGAAGTGTCAATGGCGCTGAACCTATTGGTAAAACATTTGCATGCTAGAGGGTGGGAAATTAATCCAACAAAAATTCCATCTCAGTGAAATTTCTAGGGGTCCAGTAGTGTGCAGTATGTCAGGATATTTCTTCTAACATGAAGGATAAGTTGTTACATCAGACTTCTCTTACAATTAAAAAAGAGGTGCAAGGCCTGGTGGGCCTCTGGATTTTAGAGGCAGCATATCCTTCATTTGGGTGTGCTACTCCAGCTTATTCATCAAGTAACTCATAAAGCCTGTAGTT
>NW_004444054.1:3148427-3149980 GCF_000243295.1 Trichechus manatus latirostris
GAAGGCACAGTAGGTTACATGAAAAAGTGGCCCAAATGCCCATGGTCCCCACTCTTGTCACATTACCTTCCTTCTCCCAGTTTGCACCTATGGCCTCATGGGGAGTTCATTACAATCATTTCCTCAAGCCACTTCCTTGAGAAAACTCATGCCTGGTTTACAGATGGTTCTGCACGATATGCAGGCACCACTCGACAGTGGACAGAGGCAACACTGCAGCCCCTTTCTGGGACCTCCTCGAAGGACAGTGGTGAAGGGAAATCCTCCCAGTGGGCAGAACTTCCAGCAGTGCACCTGGTTGTTCATTTTGCTTGGAAGGAGAGATGTGCAGATGTGCAACTGTATACTGATTAAAGGGCTATGGCCAATGGTTTAGCTGGACAGTCAGGGACTTGGAAAGAACATGACTGGAAAATTCGTGATGAGGTATGGGGAAGAGGCAAATGGATAGACCTTTCTGAATAGGCCAAAGAAGTAAAAATATTTGTGTCTCACGCGAATGCTCACCAAAGGGTGACCTCTGCAGAGGAGGATTTTAACAATCAATTGGATAGGAGGAGGTGTTCTGTTGATACTAGTCATCCTTTTCCCCCCACCACTCCTGTCATTGCCCATTGAGCTCATGAACAAAGTGGCCATGGTGGCAGGACCGAAGGTTATGCATGGGCCCAGCAACATGGACTTCCACTCACCAAGGCAGACTTGGCTACAGCCACTGCTGAGTGACCAATCTGCCAGCAGCAGAGACCAACATTGAATCCTCTATATGGCACCATTTCTAGGGGCAATCAGCCAAAAACCTCATGGCAGGGTGATTACACTGGACCACTTCCATCATGGAAAGGGCAACATTTTGTTCTTACTGGGATAGGCACTTACTCTGGATACGGATTTGCCTTCCCTGCACTCAATGCTTCTATAAAAACTACCACCCGTGGATTTAGTATGCTTTATCCACCATTATGGTATCCCACACAGCATTGCCTCGGTTCAAGGAACTCACTTCATAACAAATGAAGTGCGACATTGGGCCCTTGCTCATGGAATTCACTGGTCTTAACATGTTCCCCATCATCCTGAAGCAACTAGCTTGACAGAACAATGGAATGGCCTTCTAAAGACACAATCACGGCTCTAGTTAGGTGGCAATACCTTTCATGGTTGGGACAATGTTCTCCAGGAGGCTGTATATGCTCTAAACCAGCATCCAGTCTATGGTGCTGTTTCTTCCATAGCCAGGCTTCATGGGTCCAGGAATCAAGGGGAAGAAATGGGAGTGGCACCACTATTACTTCTAGGAACTCACAAAATTGCTGCTTCCTGTTTCCATGAAGCTATGCTCTGCTGATCTAGAGGTCTTAGTTCCAAACAGAGGAATACTCCTACGAGGAGACACAACACTGATTCCATTTAAGTGAAAGTTAAGAAGAATGCCACCCGGCCACTTTGGGCTCCTTGTGTCTCTGGATCAACCGGCAAAGAAGAGAGTTACTGCACTGACTGGTGTGATGGATCCTGATTACCAAGGGGAAATTGGATTGATACTACATAAT
>NW_004444054.1:3150313-3168639 GCF_000243295.1 Trichechus manatus latirostris
GTACATGTGCACAGGCATATATATATATCTACATAGAAAATTTTTTTTCTTTCCTCCCTTGTATAAAATATAAAACAAAATTTTAACAAGGCTACTGCATTTTTGGTTGTACATGTTATTTGTATCACGTTAGGTCCAAGTATCACTTTGCAACAGTCTTTATTTAGAGATTGTATATGGTTTTAGGAGATGTGTATATGTGCCAAGTAGACAACGGGTGGACTGTGATGGTTAAGGTTGTGTGTCACTTTGGCTAAGCCATGATTCTCAGTGGTTTGGCAGTTATGCGATAATGTAATCTGGCTGTTGTATAATGATGTAGTCATCTTCCTTTTTGTGATATGATCTAATCATCCTCCACTTTGTGATCTGGTATGAGCAGCCAAACAGTTGAAAAGGGAATTATCTTGGGCCGCCGGTGATCTGCATCTAATATATATGGACATTCTGGCAAAGCTCACTCACTTGCTCTGGATCCTGGATCCTGAATCTAGCTCATCATCTGAGCTGTGATTCTTGGGACTTTAGCCAGCAGCCTGCTATACTTCCTGCCAGTCTTGGGATTCGTCAGCCTCCGCAGCCTGTGAGCTAGCACCCTGCTGTCTTATCTGCTGATCTTGGGATTCATCAGTCTCTGCAGTGTATGAGCCAGTAGCCTGCCGTCTGACCTGCTGATCTTGGGTTCATCAGCCCCTGCAGCTATGTGAGTCAGGAGAAGACTCCAGCCTGAAGCCTGACCCACAGCCTTGGGACTTTCCAGCTCCGTAACCGCAAGACCCATTTCCTTGAGATAAATCTCTCTATATATGTATTTATGTATATACGCCTCACTGGTCTTGCTTCTCCAGAGAACTCAGCCTAAGACAACGGTGATAGGCACAGTGGTTGAAGAAATATAAAGCAGGGTAAGGGACTGCATCAACCTAGTGGGAGGGGGACCCTGTTCCATTTTGACAAAGAGAAAAAGCTTTGCATAAAGAGAAAGGCTGCTCTCCAATTGGTGTGGATGTGTGTTTGTGGGCAAGGGTTCTATATGGACTTAAGAGATTTGGCTCTAATGAGATACGAAGGCACTGGAAGGATTTTAGTAAAGGAGTGACATGATCTGATTTGTTTTTAAATGATACACTGGTTGCTACATGGAGAATAAGCTATTGGGAAGCAAAGAGGGAAGCAGGGAGAATAGGAGGTGTCTGAGTTATCTAGTGCTGCTATAACAGAAATACCACAAGTGGCTGGCTTTAACAAAGAGAAATTTATTCTCTCACAGTCTAATAGGCTACAAGTCCAAATTCACGGCGCCAGCCACAGGGGAAGGTTTTCTCCGTCTGTCTTCTCTGGAGGAAAATCCTTGTCATCAATCTTTTCCTTGACTAGGAGCTTCTCCACACAGGAACCCCAGGTCGAAAGGACATGCTCTGCTCCTGGCACTGCTTTCTTAGCCGTAGGAGGTCCTCAACTCTCTGCTCACTTCCCTTTCCTTCTATCTCTTCTAAGATAAAAGGTGATACAGGCTGCACTCCAGGGAAACTCCCTTTACATTAGATCAGGGATGTGACCTTAGTAAGGGTGTTACAATCCCACCCCAACCTTCTTTAACATAGTCTAATCTTGCCTCATTAACCACAGGCAGAGATTAGGATTTACAACACATAGGAAAATTACAATCACAAAATGGAGGATAACCAAACAATATTGGGAATCATAGCCTAACCAAGGTGACACATATTTTTTGGGGGAATGATCTTGTTTTTTTTCCCCAAGCCATGATCTAATCAAGGTCCTTGCACTGCATTTGGTTATTACACTCTCTGGTATCTGTCATCGATAATGACTTTGAAAAGACCAGCCTTAATGAAAAACCCTACTTTCTGGATTTGATTGATTGTTGTTGTTTTTTAAAATTCTTTTATTTTTTTTAAATAATATTTTATTGTGTTTTCAGTGGAAGTTTACATAGCAAACTAGGTTCCCATTTGACAATTTCTATACAAATTGTTCAGTGGCTTGATTCTTTATCATGCCATTTGCCTTGTTCTTCTATACAGGAAGGGGAATTTTTTGAGGGTAGGGAACCTATTTATTATTTCTAATGCAATATCCTAAAGTTAACGTTTCTCAGCTTTCCTAAATCTCCTGGCCCTTTCATATTCAGAAAATCCTCCACTTATTCCAAGATTTTTTCATTCAACCACCATGTATTAGCGCTGAACACTCAACTGAGCAACTTTCAGGGTTTATATACTCCATATTCAGAAAAAATGTACTACCACCTCTCATTTATCATAAGATTTCATAGGAGGTCTCATCTTAAAGGTAATTAGTACCCAAACCAAAGACAATTTGATCTCTACATGACTAAAAATTATGAGCGCCAACTAAGCTAAGTGGGTCTGGTGCTGGTATGCTGTATACTCTCTGCCTATGCAGTAACTTGCTTAAATTCAGATAAGAAAACTGGTTATACTGGTATCTGGGCCTCTGTAACTGGTTATTCATGTATACAGTTCTTTGAGCAACTGATCCAATAATGCCTATGGTCAGAACTCCAAAGAACATTTAGCCATTGTCAATTTATCTTAAAATGGTTTCTGCCATAATCTTCAAATTATTTTTTTTTCCATAGTGTTGAAGAGCATTAAAAATAGAGGACAAATGAATCTTATACTCTTCAAATCAGTGAGCATTTCAAGTTCCCTCTAACATTGCTATCTTACAAAACCTAAAGTTATTTAGCACAGTATATTAACTAAATTATATTCTTAACCATTTTATTTCACTGACTTGGACTTCTTTTAATCCGTTGGCATTAAAATTTTAATCAAACCACTATACACTTACTTAGAATGATGATTTTCAACCCCTTTAGGCCTATGGACTATTCCAGTGAAGTAAATGACCTTCACTAGCCATCTATTCCACCTGTGCTGATTGTTGTTGTCGTTAGGTGCCGTTGAGTCAGCTCTGACTTCACAGCGACCTTATGTATAACAGAATAAAACGTTGTCTGGTCCTGCACCATCATCACAACCGTTGCTATATCTGAGCCCATTGCTGCAGCCACTGTGTCAATCTATCTCATGGGGGGTCTTCCTCTCTTTCGCTGACCCTCTATTTTAGCAGGCATGATGTCTTTCTCCAGGGATTGGTCCCTGGTGACACAGTGGTTAAGTACTTGGCTGCTAACCAAAAGGTTGATGGTTCGAACCTACCAGCCACTCAGTGGGAGGACGATGTAGCAGTCTGCTTCCATAGAGATTACAACCTTGGAAACTGTATGGAACAGTTCTACCCTGTCCTATATAGGGCCCCTACAAGTCTGAAATGACTCAACAGCAACGGATTATAAAACCTTGCTTTAGCTCTGATATGCTGATTACCACTGCAAAAACAAAAAACAAAAAAACAAAAAAACCTCATCCGAATAAATCAGAATATAGAAACCAGACTTCATAAGGCACCTCCCAGGAGACCATAAATAATTAATTCATACTAAAATCAAAATTGTAGCGATTATCACCTTATGATCATCTCCCTATAGATCACCAGGACTTTCACAGACTATCTGGAAGATGATGCAAACCAAGAGTGGCCCCTGATCACACCAGGTACACTACTGATTTAGAGTAAAGGTAGACAGGAAGGGACGGTCCAAATGCAGAAAATCATCTTCTGGATGTAGCCTCTCAACTTATTCTCCAGCTAACAACGTGCACACTACTATATGCAAAAATATGATTATTTCACAAAACTACCATTAAATGCTTTAGTATTTTAATAGGATATTAAACATTATTGAATTACTTGCTCTTCTATGAAGCAATATGAGATACAAAATCTAACATCTTATGTAATTGTGGTAGCCAGCCTCCAAGATGGTTTCCAATGATCCTGCCTCCTGGTGTTCACATCCTTCTGGAATTGTCACCCACATCGTATCAAGGTTGGTCTGTGCAACCCATAGCATATGGCAGAGTGATAGTCTGTCACTTCTGAGGCTAGGTTCTAAGATATTGTGGATTCTGCCTCTCTCTCTCTCTCAGATGAGTTGCTCTGGGGGAAAGCCAGCGGCCATGTTGTGAGGACCCTCAAGCAGCTTTCAAGTAACTGCAACCCCATGAGAGACCCTGAAATGGAACCACCCAGTTAAGCCACTCCCAGATTCCTGATCCTCAGAATCCATGTGAAATAAAGTTTATTGTTCAAAGCTGTTCAGGTGTAATGTGTTAAACAGCAAGATAACCAATACAATAACCTACCTGTGAATTTAACTGACCGAAGTTGTGATTTCATTTAGGTGTCAAAAATTACAGCATCCTGATGTCAGGTGTTTTGTTTTTTTTTTTCTTTTTAAATCTATTACCAAATACCTATCGAGTACTGAGGAGCCCTGGTGGTACAATGGTTAAGTGCTCAGCTGCTAACCAAAAGGTCGGTGGTTCAAACCCAGCCGCTCTGTGGCAGAAAGGTGTGCTAGTCTGCTTCCAAAGATTACAGCCTTGGAAACCTTACGGGGCAGTTCTACTTGTCCCACAGGATCGCTATCAGTTGGAACTGACTTGACAGTACTAGTGTTTTTTTGTTTTGTTTTTAATTCTAGAGTGCAATATTAGGAAACTCATTGGTGCAAACCTAAGTCATATCTTCCAAACAACTTTTTTTGGTAATTAAATAACATTTTAATCTTCATCTACCTGACTTCTGTGTCTTATTTCTTAACTGGATCCAAACTTAGGAAAAAGGGGGCCATTACTTATCAACCCCTAAAGTACCAAGTATTATGATGGGTATTTTGCATCCTTGGGGAGTTTATGGTATATTTAAAACACCTGAAGGATTACCTGATGGTGTAAGACTTACCTAACATAAACCATAAGCAGCACATGATCATCAGCAAATAGGTGAGAAATTGTGACACCTGGCTCTTTGGGAAGCATCAGAATATTTAGGGAGAAAGGTAAAAATATAGACGCCCAGGTCCCATGCCAAACCCATGAAATCAATCTATAGGAGTAGGATCCAAGCCACTGCATTTTTAACAAATTCCCAATATAACTGTGATCCATACCATGGTATACATGGCAGGTGCAATGACTGGAAAAGAAGAGACTGTGAGCTGGCGTTCGAAAGGTTACAGCAAATGGCACTTCAGGTGAACTCTGAAGGATATGCTGGATTGAGATGAGATGGAGGGGTGGGGGGAAATGTTGAAGGCTTATTAACTGCCAGACACTGTTCTACATTTTACCTCATTTAAGATAATTTTATTTCATATATAGAAAAACTGAGGCTCAGAGAGGTTAAATAATTTGCCTGAGGTCACAAAACTAGTTAAACGACAAAAGTGGGATTAGTAGAGATTTTCATTTTGTAGATGAAATTGGGCCTCAGGGAGGTTAAATATTTTGCCTGAAGTGACAAAAATTTGAAAGTGGCACAAGTGTGATTACTAATAAATGGCAAGGCTGAAATCAGGCCTGTGAATCCAACCTGTGCTTTTTTTTAAATGAGAGTGGGGAAGAAGGTCTATATTGCTTAGGCAAACACACAGAGGTAGGAAACACAAGTAAACTTAAAAGGCAAATTAGATTGGGCCATCAAAAAATAATCATCTTAACTTGTGAGCTGATCAGAGAACTGTACATTAAAGATCACCTAAGGCTTCTAAATCATTTTTTAAAAACTAATCTGTTTTCATCATTAGATGGATTTGTCTTAGTTTACTAAACAGTTACTAATTCCAATTAGTAATCAGTTAGAATCCAATTATTAGACTGATCTGATATTAGCCTCTAGTTGGAAACTCAACCTAGTCGAAACAATCAAAACGATATTATGGTAAATCTTGATCTCAGAAGTATAATGTTTAAGGCTGGAGTAATTTTATTTATAACTGAGATTTTTAAAGACCGCTTCAATGATAATGTTTTCCAAGAATACTTTATGGTCAGTGTTACTATTCTAAGGGTTTTTTAAAAAGTGAAGCTGAACATTCATTCATCTCTATTCTCCATTTATTTACCCGCTGCTGCTGAGTTGATTCTGACTCATAGCAACCCTGTAGGACAGAGAAGAACTGCCCTATAGGGTTTCCAAGGCTGTAAATCTTTACGGAAGCAGACTGCCACATCTTTCTCCCCTGGAACGGCTGGTGGGTTCGACATTTTGGTTAGCAGCTGAGCACTTAACCACTGCACCACCAGGGCTCCTTTTCTCCATCTACGCAGCCTGTTGCTGTTGAGTCAATTCCAACTTACAGTGACCGTACAGGACAGAAAGACTTCAATTCTTTTTTCTGTCTTCGGGACCAAAGTCAAAGTTCAACTCTGTGAGACCATACCCACAATTAAAATGAATATTTCTTCTCTGTTGCTGCTACACAACATTGTACAACTCTATTTAGCACTTATTTCACTCTGCCTTATATAAAAGCCAACTGTTTACAAATGTTTCTACTTATCATCAGGGATAAGGACTATGCATTATTCCCAGCATTTAGTACAGTGCCTCCCACAGTCAATAAAGGCTTGTTGGAGAATGTTGAGCTAATATTTTCCTCAATAAGAAGATGAGCATATCAAATACATACACCTCTTCTAAACCAACCCTGAATTAATAAATATCAGAACACAGAGGAAATATGCTGTTAAAAATATTCTATGTTAAGAATGGGATTGGTCAGTCAAGGAAGTTCGGAACTGGGAATCATCAAGATCCTTTATTCGTTTACTCAACAACGGTGTACTATGTACAAGGCATTGTATATGCAACGGTGAACACAACAGATGTAGCCATCCTTGCCCTCACAGAGTACAAACCCTAGTAGAGGCAGAGAAAATAAATAACTGAAACCAACATATATGTAATTAAAATTTGAGAAGAGTGCTATGCGGAAAACAAACAGCAGGTGGTAACAGCGAATTAGAACAGGGGTGGAGGATAAAAGGCTCCTCAGATGGGGAGGGCAGCTGGACATGTGACATTTCAGTTGAGACTTACAGGATGAGAAGAGTCAATGATGCAAAGAGTAACAGCATTACCTGCAAAGTTAAGGCTCTAAAGGGGTGTCAGCTGCTACAATGGCAGGATAGTAGTTACTACAACACACACCCCGACCTTTCATTTTTAACTCGTTTGCTATTGTTTCTATCACCACTCTTCCTCTTCTGATGATACGTGTGAGAATTAAGTGTCTTAAATTTTCTTGGCTAAATTAAATGATGGCATGAGCTCTGGAGAAGGTAAGACACTTGTTTCCAAATAATTCTAAATTTCTTCCTGTCCTTCTGACTGATAATCTCGAAGTGACAACTATGTCCCCATTAGGAAAGAGTGTTTCTCTGTATCAGCTTAATGTTTTGATTTGGAGTCCTCCTGACTGCTAATCAGCATGGTGTGTGATTACTTCAACAATCACTTGTAGAATGTTATTCTGCCACTGGGAAAAATGCACTGCTGCTTTCTGAACTCTAGGTTGTTCTAGAATCTAGGCAGAGTAAATGTATCCGAATCTTAGTCTCAAGAAGCCCTGGTGGTGCAATGGTTAAGGCTCGGCTGCTTAAATAAACTGAAAGATTGGCGGTTTGAACCCACCCAGCAACTCCCCGGGGAGGAAGACCTGGCGAACTGCTCCCGTAAAGATGACAGCCTAGAAAACCCTATGCGGCAGTTCTACTCTGTCATATTGGGTGGCTGAGGCGGAATGGACTTGATGGCAGACAACAGGTCTTAGTCTCAGGTCTGCCATTTTGTTATGCAAATTTGGGTCAACTGTTTACTTCTTTTAGGCTTAGTTTTCTTATTGGTAGAGGGGCAATACAGAGTTGTTTGCTGTACTTACACAAATTCAACTATATGTGCTTGGTAAAAAATTAAAAATAGAAATGTCAGTTGAAATAGCACTCAATGAGTATGTGCCCTGAAGTGAGCATGAAAGCCCACATCTGTTGCTGCATCAACCAGTCTCAGTTCTCCTATGTCTCTCATTGAAAATCTTGCTCTGCCACACAACTTTAGTGTTTAAAGATTTATTTATTTGTTTAGCATTGGGTCCCTTAAAATAATCTACCTGCTTCATTTGAAGCTCAAAGGTGATGTGATTTGTCTTAAATGTTTACTTTAGAACCAAATACGGCATTGACTCCACCATACCACTGTCAGACTGGCACAGGGATCACACAAAGTAGATGGAACCGTAGAAATACAGTGCTGACACCCTGAT
This sequence comes from Trichechus manatus latirostris, assembly GCF_000243295.1. Taxonomy (NCBI): domain Eukaryota; kingdom Metazoa; phylum Chordata; class Mammalia; order Sirenia; family Trichechidae; genus Trichechus; species Trichechus manatus. The sequence goes on from NW_004444054.1 coordinate 3,158,535, forward strand.
TAACTGATTTTTTTTATATTAGTTACTAAATGTTTCATCAATTAGGTCACTCTTAAAAGAGCTGTGTCACTGTCCAGAGCACAGATATATTCACATATGTAGAAAATGATGAATGTACAAAGTTATCCATTGCACAATGCTTTTTAATAAAGAGCAGAAAGAAACCAATGCTAAAAGGAGAGAACTGATGAAATAATGATGTATCTACATACGTATACATAATTATCTAAGACAACTTCTAAGATAAGTGAAAAAATAAGTATGTACAAAAGGGAAGAAAAATAATTGTGTGTGTATATATAATTTATTTCTCATATATGCATAAAAATTTGGGGGGGGGACTGTTACCCTAGGTTGCTTCCTACGCAGGGAACTAGATGGCTGAGAGACAGGTGTAGAAGGAAGACTTTTCAGGGCATAGCCCTTTGTACCTTCTGAATTTTGAACCATGCTAATGTACTACCTAATCCAAAACAAAACACAAAAGTTAGATCACCAAGAAAGCAGCTTCAGAAGAAGTGGGATCATGTCCTTGGTGGGCAACATAAAACAAAAGCAGGCGGCAGTCCAAGGGTAAATTATCTGCAGGTAGAATGTGGGAACTACTTATAAGGGACCTTCCTCAAGAGATCCATCTATTCCAAACTTCTCAGTTCATAATCTGTAAACTGAACCTTGAGAATTAAGTGACTTGAGTAGAGTTGCACAGCACAAGAGACAGGACTAGAAGTCAGATATTCCAATATCCACTCTAGGACTCCTCTTTATCATACTGTCTTCCTATTTTGTGTGGGCAAAAGAGTGCCAAGTGAGTTTGGGCCACATAACAAGTTGTAATGTTATACCTAAATTTTAAGAGTCTACAATATAAAATAACCTCAAACCCTGGGACCAGTAATTTCTTGTTGAGATCACTTATGTGGCTACTTACAAACAGCCTGTACATACCTCTACTATTGCATTTACTGCAATGTGATCAATGCATTTTTTTTTAATCCTTCTAAATCAATTCACTAAGGGCAAGAACTAAAATATCATATTATTTAAATTTTTTAAATATACAAATATATAACATAAATGTATTGCCAAAAAAATATTAATATACGTTCACAATCCCCTTAACCAAAACTCGGGCTGTACGTGTTTTAGAAGTAAGAATTTCTTGTAATTTAAAAATGTTACAAGATATACTCATCATTACATAACACCCCAAACCTCAGCAACCAGGGAGAGTACCTCATAAAATTATTTCTCCAGCAAAACGTGGGATAAATAAAGACTGGATGTAACTTCTCAGTAATTCAGGTCAGATTTTGCTACCAAATGGATTTTTGTCTCCAAACTTCAAATGTGTTTGGTTTTCAGAACATTCTGGATGTTGGGATTAGATGAGGGATTACAGATTATCCACAAGGGTGCTGCCTGGATGTAGTGTTAGTCACTTCAACCCTTATCTTTTTGATAACAAAACAAGTAATCACAGCAGGTAGCTTTTACATCATAGTTTGGGCTGAAGACGTGTTTGTGGTTAAGGAACCCAATCTAGCACAGGGTCTACAGGCTGCCATCATAACAGAAAATGAGGGGAAAAAAAGAAATCCTAACTGTACAACACTGTGCTCCTGTTGTAGTTATTTTGTTGTTGTTGTTAGCTGCCATGGAGTTGGCCCCCAACTCATGGCCACCTGATCCATAGGTTTTTCTTGACTATGATCTTTACTAAAGCAGTTGTCAGGCCTTTCTTCCACAGAGCTGCTGGGTGGGTTCAAACAGCTTGTGCCACCTAGGCTCCTTGTAGTTATTTCATTAGTTACTAAGAAAAGCTCCTTTTGATTAAAGGAGTCCTGGAGCTGCAGTGGTTAAAGCGCTCAGCTGCCAACCAAAAGGTCAGTGGTTCAAACCCATCAGCTGCTCCTCAGGAGAAAGATGTGGCAGTCTGCTTCCAACCTTAGAAAACTTATGGGGGCAGTTCTCTGTCCTATACGCTTGCTATGAGTCGGAATCAACTCCATGGCAATGGGTTTGTTTTGGTTTTGAATAAATCACAAGAACTTACAAATGGAAATAGGTAAATAAAGCTTCTGTCTCATATTGCGGACAAGGGGATGGAAGCAATAGGTTCTACTCCTGCTGGAAGGTAACTGCACTCTTGAACCAAACCAAAACCAAACAAACCCATTGCTGTTTAGTCGATTGCGACTCATAGCGACCCTACAGGGCAGAGAAGAACTGCCCCATAGGGTTTCCAAGCAGCAGCTGGTGGATTCCAACTGCCTACCTTTTGGTTAGCAGCCAAGCTCTTAACCACTGTACCACCAGGGCTCCTTTTTGGGACCAGTATACCTAAAAACGGGCATTCCAAATACACTGGTAAAGAATAAGCAGACATAGTACAATTTTCTCAACTTGGGACCATTACTTTTTAATATAAAAGAAAGAGGAGTTTTCCAGTCACCCTCTCCTGATTGACAGTTCCTACAACAAATCCTTTCCTTTATAAGACCTTTCCTACTTTTTGAGAGGAAACCCCCAGGAGTCCAAACACAGCACGCACAACCCAACCCTCATCTCCAATTTGTTTCTGTCAATACTACATATTTTTCTGCTAAAAATTCAAACTTACACTAAATGACTACAAATCAACTTTGCAAACAACGCTTGATTTTTTTTTTTTATATAATTCAGCTTGGTGGTGTTGCTTTTTAATCTTAAATTTTTAGATGCATTTTAACTGAACCAATTGTTTTGTTCAATGTATGAGTGACATTCACCAAGTACTTACTGCAAAAAAAAAAAAAAAAAAAAAGTGTATCCTATTCTAAAAATGGAAATAGAAATAGTGAATAAGAAAAACCCTTTGGGTTTTGGCTACCATTTCAGGTTAGGAAACACTGCTTTCTCATGTCATCATTCTTAAAAAAAAAACTAGCTAGTTCTCATAACAAATATACCGATACATTAACAATCTAATGCAACAACTAACCAGTCAGTGTCTTCAGTTTGCAGAAAAACAAAACAACAAACTATGTTGGGTTTCTTGGTCATTTGCATTCAGAAGTACCGAAAACTAAAATCCTTTTTACTGAGGAATTTCTTGGTACATGGGATTTGTTTCCTCTATATCATCCTATCAAAATTATCAGCACTATTCCAAAACATAATCATTTAGTTTAGACCACTAAAAAAGTCCACAGTCCAAAACGCCCAACGTGGTTACTCTACTGTGTAAAGAAACGGTCAGAAACGACAGTTATCCTGGAAAACACAACTAGTCGATTGAAACGACTTCTGTGATATGCTGCCCCCAAGATTTAGAATGCAGCCTCAGAAATAGCATACGCAGTCACGATGCCTCTTAAGCCACATGACCTTCCTACGAAAGCAGAACCTTAAACGTATAAACTAAACGAGAATTGCCTCTCTCTGAAGTTAAAACAAGGCAAGGGCAGTTGAAATCAGCGGAGCAGGGGCAGATCGGCTGCAGATTAGTAAAAATGGATTATGGATGGCTAAATCCCTGTGCCTCGGCTGCTCCCCTTACCGTTAGACGATCTGGGAGGGAGGATAGGTGAAACACCCCCAAAATCCTGGCCGAAAAACCCCTGGCCTCAAAGATGGAATTTAGGGAGAGAGAAAGGGGCAGCTCCGTGTGGTGGCCCTTTGTGAATGCGCACTCTGTGGCAGCTCGGGTCTCACCGAGGCTTTGGGACAGTGGACTAGGGGTGCCTCGCGTGGCCGAGGCGTGGAGAACACGGCGCCGCAAGGGCAGGGCGGGGGAGATCCGCCATCGCAGCCTCCGCCCGGCTCGGGGGTCCTTCCTGTCCCAAGCACCCTGGCCATTCTAGGGGACCGTCAGCTCCAACCCCGGCACCCGCGTGACGAGACGCGCACCGGACTCTTTCCTCAGCGTAATCCCTCCGCTGCAAGCTCCGCACTAGTTTTAATCACGCCTCCCCCCTCCCGGCGTCACCTCCGCCCCTCGAGCGCCTTCCAGCAGCTTCCAGAAACGTCGCCTCCCCAAACCTAGCCACTCACACATGGCGGGCTCTGCAGTCCCCGGCCCCGCCCCTAATCGTCGCCGCAGCTGAAATTGCGGCCGCGGCAGCCACGCCTCTGCGGGGCCGGACCGGAAGTGCACTCGTCTCGCCTTCCCCGACACGCATACCTCCCTTCAGGCCCCGCGCGCAGCAGGAAGGGGAACTCTTTTGCCGCGGACTCAAACCGGAAGCTGCTCAGCCAACGGAGCTGCTGGTGGGGGAGGAGCAGTCCGAGGGGAACGTGGGGTGAACGTTGCCGTGGGTGCTGTGGGGCTCAAGCTGGAACAGGAGTTCAGATCGCCCCGGTGCGAAGAAGGGGAGTGCTCGCGGCTGGTAAGGGGGAAGAAGGAGTAGTTCCCTTCAGCCCTCGAGATGGGAAAAGGGTAATCTACGGGACAGTAGTTTGCACGCTGGGAGGATGGGCTAGATGGGAGGGGCAGGGGCTGCGACTAGGTTCCGGTGGGAAGGGTTGATGATTAAGGTGTCGGATTAGCGTTACAGTTCCGTTTGGGCTCAGAGAGGTAAACGCTGAAGAGAAACCAGAGTTTGTTTCCCTCTTCCAAGGAGCGTGGAGATGAGGAGGGTTAACGGAACCCTACGCCTCTTTGGGTTTCCAAGGTTGGGATTCGAAACCGACCTCTCTTGGTCCTACCGTCTCCGATTCAGGACGACGGGGTTTGGGACCAGACGACGCTGGGCGCTGGAAGCCGATTCCATTCCTTGGCTTCTTGACTGTTGTGGCTTCGTTTTCTGACAGAATGCTGAATGCACTTGATTTCGGAGCGCACATTCAAGAGGGCATAAGGCCTTTATCCGAACTGCTCTTTTCTGAGTGCCCTCGTTGTGCACACGGGACTGTGAATTAAGTTTAATTCCACGCGTTTCGCGGTTCCCAGGACCAACTTTACACATCCATGGCACCGTAACTGGGTCCCTACTGGGCTAGTCGTTCACATTAGGGCTCCTGGAGGATCAGTGGCTCACAAAAGTATGAAAAGGAGGTGTTAGAAAAAAAGGGGTTGGAAGAGAGGAAGATAAGGCTGGAAAGCTAGATTGGTGTCGCAGTGCAATGAGCTTTAGGTCGTAAGGCTACCTTTAGGTCGTATTGATCCGTTTGGACTTTCCTGTAATCAGTCTGGAGTATATAGATTAAGCTGAGCGGTGACAGACTCAGACTTGTTTTATGGGAGCATCACCTTGACGGTGATACGGAGTGGGGATGGTATGGATTTGGGACATTTCCAAGGTAAAGCCACAGAATTTGGTGAGTTACTTCGTGAAGCAGAAGGAAATGAAAGAGTAGAACGGCTCATTTTCTAATTTGTATGTTCGGAAGGATAGAAATGCCAGAATTTAGGTGAGATGTAGGAAGAGGAGCAGGTTATTTTTGAAGGAGGGCGACAGTGAGGGGTAGGAAGAGGAGCAGGTTATTTTTGAAGGAGGGCGGCAGTGAGGGCATTTTTTTAGAGACAGATTAAGTTGTAAGAACCACCGAAGGATTTTGTATACTAGGACAAAATAATTCTGTTTGAAAGAAGATCTAACTAGTCCATCTCTGGCATTTTTTTTAAGTGAATTTTTTGGAGGAGTTCTTCATATTCCTGGGTGTCAGGATTTCAGCTACCAACCTGCCTGCTTTCCCCATGGAAATGCTGGGTGATGGGATCAGGAGAGCAGAGATGAAGGCTTGGTTGTGGATATTCAGCACCCTGGTGGCACAATGGTTAAGAGTTTGGCTGGTAACCTGAAAGGTCGGCAGTTTGAATCCACCAGGCTCTCCTTGGAAACCCTATGGGGGCAGTTCTTCTCTGTCCTATAGGGCTGCTATGAATTGGAATCCACTTGATGCCAATGGGTTTGGTTTTGGTTTTCTCCAAAAACCAAAGAGGTTTACTTTTATGACTGATAGAGAGAGAACCATCCAAAAAAAGGTGTCTAGATTTCTCAGGTAGATGGAAATTTTCATCAGTAGTAATTTATTCATGGTACGTCGCCTGCCAGTTTTTCTTTTGAGACTGCTGTAGAATGATGATACAAGGGGTACTGGCTGTTTTCTGCATAGAGTGAAGGGTAAAATTAGCACCAAATAAATGGTAGCTGCAGCATACTATACGTTAGGTGGTGTGTTAAGTAAGCATTTTACATGCATTACTTCATTTAATTCTTAGAACAAACCAATTTCCCAACTAAGAAATTTCTGAACACAGAACAGCTGATGCAGAGCCAATGCTTTTAGCTACTGTGGAACTCCAGAAGTTTGAGTCTTTCCTGGATGGTTACCTTTGTAAGTAAATTATAAATAGAACCAACCAAAGGTAATAAACAAGTTGGTGTTGTCAGTGAGTTGCTTAAAAAGAAAAAGCTAGCGTCAAACTTGTTTTAACTCCTGTGGCAGTGGTTCTCTATGGTATGGGATGGTTTTGCCTCCAGGGGACATTTGGCAATGTCTGGAGATACTTTTGATTGTTACAGTGTTGGGTGGGGTGGGAAATGCTACTGGAATCTAGAGGGTACAGGCCAGGGATGCTGCTAAACATTCTACAGTACACAGAACAGCCCCTACAACAACTAATTATCAGGTCCAAAGTGCCTGTAGTGCTGTGGTTGAGAAACTGCACCTTGTGGCTATTTCTTCAGGAGTAGGAAATTGAGATTCGCTAATACTAACTTGGAGCCCTGGTGGTGCAGTGGTTAATAGCTGGGGCTGCTAACCAAAAGGTCAGCAGTTTGAATCCACGAACTGCTCCTTGGAAACTCTATGGGGCAGTTCTACTCTGTCTTATAGGGTCGCTATGAGTCGGAATTGACTCAATAGCAATTTCTTAAAAGTACCTTTATTTTTAAAATCATTCTTTGTCTTGAAAGGTGTGTGAGGTTTATACAGCTCAAACAGAATAGCGTAACTTTTTTTAGAGTGAATCCGTGGGCCACTGATTCCCAGGAGATGGTTGTTGTAGATTTATGCATTCATAGATTTGGAAAAGATCTTAAAAACCACATAGTTCAATCACCTATGCTTGAGGTTGTTTTATAACATCCCTGTTAAGTGATAATTCACTTTTGCTTAAAGATTTCCTGTATCTGGTTTCCCTGTATATTAAACCCATATTTACCCAACTCTTAACAATTTTTCTTTACACAGAGCTCCAGTTTCATAATTTTGAATTTACTGAATGGGTGCTACTCCATGGGACTACACTCGACAAACTTGTCACGTGTAATTTGTACGATGACAGTGTTTATATATTTGTTTTAGTACAGATAATTTAACATAAAACAGCATTTCATTGACAGCTTTTAAAAAGTATCATTATTCTCAACTGGTAAAATACTGGTGGTTGAAAACAATAGGAATATATGAAATATGTGGTTCGTTGTTTTCTTTTGTCCCTTTCAAGTAATGGCACAATGGATCTAGGGTTTTTTAAAGTACTTTCTCAGTGTATCAGCATATTTGTTTCAAATTGTACATAGACTCTAAAAACTTATATTTTTCAAACTCTGGTCAATTATACCCTTAGCTGTCAAGTCTATTTCAACTCATAGCGGCCCTGTTGGACAGAGTAGAACTGCCCCCATAGGGTTTCCAAGGCTATAATCTTTATAGAAGCAGACTGTCACAGACTGTCACATCTTTCTTTCGCAGAGCAGCTGGTGAGTTCCAACTGCCGACCTTTGGGTTAGCAGCTGAGCGCTTTAACCACCCCACCCGGGCTCCTCTGGTCAATATAATTAGCTTTAAATTATAGCTCTCTCTAGTACAAGTTTTGTTTAATTTCCTTACAAATGAGTGTGCTATGAAAATTGGTCCTACTGCCAGTCTTTGCCCTCTCCCTACAAATTTGCTAGATTTATGAATAAATTTAGGTATTTTGTTTTCACTTAAGATCACAGTGTCAGAATATGTTTACCCTAGAACGTGATTAACTCAGCTATGCTTGATATATATGTAAGTCTTTTAAAACTTTCTAGCTCTTTTTCAAAGTAAATAGGATTTTTATTTAATTGCCTATTGACTTTTTTTTTCCAGGGTTCATTGAAAAATCCTTAGTGATATTGACATGTTTCAAGTGACATAAATTAGCCAATGACTCGGAATGATGGATTCCCCGAAGACTGGAAATGGTTTGCCAGTGATTGGACAAGGGACTGATATAGGGGTACCTTCACTCCACATGGTGGGGTATTTGGGAAAAGTTAGTGAACTCGTTTTTTGCCTCAGTGCAAAGTTTTTCTTTTTCTCCTATTTTTGAGTCTTACGTTTGGTTTTAATTTTACCAGTTAACTTCTGAAAACTTCTGTCTCCCACGGAAATCTTACAGCAATGGCGAAAGATCGTTTTAATGTGTTTACCTCTCTGTGTTTTATTGATATGTGAGGGTAAAAATAAAACACAGACGATATGGTTCACTAGTCTTTGAAAATATGGAACATGTTTTTCCTGGCAGTCGACATCACTTTTTTCCTTGCAAATAAAACTGATGCTATTTTTAACACTTAAAACTTAATGTTTAAAACTATATGATATATTGTTTTTGGAATATTAGCTATATGTAAAGCCCTTATGCATTTCTTTTATTTGCCATGTTTAAAATATCTTGCCAGGACACTTCTAATCGAAAATTGTAATTTTTTTCTGGTTATCTTTCCTTTTTAAACTTTTTTGTAATTTGATACAGTCTAGGAATGCCTGTGTTTTAATTTGCTTTATTTCTCTTTTAGAATTATGATTCAGCTAAAGGTACATCAGATGGGTATTGCCCAGCTTGTAGAGAGAAGGGCAAGTTAAAAGCGTTAAAGACTTACCGAATAAGTTTTCAAGAATCTATCTTTTTGTGTGAGGATCTGCAGGTAAAGTGTTAATCTTATATAATGCATGGGTTTTAGCCTTTTCTTTTCTTTTTTTTTCAGTATTTAAATTTGTACTCATTTTTTATGGTTTAGAATGTCGGTTTTTAATACTAGATAGATAATCTGGGTTTCTAAATCTGTCTGGTAAGCAATTTAAAATAGTTTCTCTTCTATTTTTCCACCTGATTTCCTAAATTGTTGCAAAAAAGAGTTTATTACCATTAGACTTGACTCACAAATGAGAGAAATACATTTCAAGATTGATTTGATTTTTTTTTTTTTTTAATCTGTGGAGGTTCATGTTATCTATTAGCGTATAGAGGGTATTCTCTCATTTTTTGGTTTATTAACTTTGGGACTGATTGGAAGAGTCATTAATCTCTAATATACTTGAAAGGGTATTTTGGAAATTGATTTCTCCAGAAACAACATATATGTGCTCTGAACTAAATATTATGTATTTAAGGCTTGATTTATTTTTACTTCAGTCTTTAAATGGTTCTACACATCTCTTAGAATTAATTACAGTAATTTGTACCTATTGGTATAACTTTTATACAGGAACTCATTGAATTCTGTAATATTCTACATTTTATCATACTTAACAGTTTATGGAACTGTTTCATATATGTTTAATTCTCAAAACTTTGCAAGGTAGGTGTTCCCATTTTATGAATGGAAGAACAGATTCAGAGGGTTTAGGAACACTACGTCTTCCTAGGGCAGCAGAGCTGGGGTTGGAATGTGATCTTCTCATTTTAAAACCCACTACCGTCAAGTCAATTCCGACTCATAGCGACCCTACGGGACAGAGTAGAACTGCCCCATAGGATTTCCAAAGCTGTGAATCTTTACGGAAGTAGACTGCCACATCTTTCTCCCACAGAGCAGCTGATGGGTTTGAACCTCCAGCCTTTTGGTTAGCAGCCAAGTGCTTAACCATTTCACCACCAGGGCTCCTTCTCATTTCAGATTTGTTTCATTCCAGCTAAAATAGCAGCTTATCAGAATCAGCTTTGAAAAAATTTCTGGGTTGCGCTCCTAGACATTGAGTCCGTAGAGTTGGCCCAGAATTCTGTAGTTTTATAAGCATTGAGGGTGAGTCTGATGATCAGCCAAGTTTGGAAAAATAGTAGATTAAACTACACTGTTGGTGATAAATAATTTTGCTGGGTATGACTTGAAGGAAAACAATCCCAGGCATTCTGACAAACAGA
>NW_004444054.1:3170524-3171400 GCF_000243295.1 Trichechus manatus latirostris
ACAAAGAAGTCCCTGTTCTCAGGAGATAGGTTTTGGCTGTTAAGATTAGATGTGTTAATATGTATTTTTAGTTTTTGAAGTATTCTTTTTCAAATGTGAGGAAAACAATATAACCGAGAAGTTTAAGTAGTATATATTTTGCAAATGCATAATAAAGGTAGCCTTAGAGTGATTATTTATTATTGGTCTAATTAAAAATTTTTTTTCTAAGCAGCGATAAGAGCCTAGTTATTTTATGAGTCAGAATTGACTTGACAGCAAATAACAGCAAGATACTTTATGAAGTCGATTGGTTTACCAGTCTAAACATTCTTCACTTCTTTTAACAAATTCCAAAAGAGAGTCTGGGAGCCATACTCTTGGGGTTTAGAAAGCATATTTTAAATGAGGGCATTTAGTATATCAGTTTCGTTAATCTGCCTTATAAAATACTTCAGCAGTTTTCAAACTTAGGGAAAATTCACTATCATTTGAGTGGTTTGCTTGCAGTTTTGCTAGATGGTTAAAATTGTGTTACTGTACAGTGAGATTTGATGAGGTCATTAAAATTCAACCAGCCTGGCTCAAAATCCAATAAAAATGCAAACTATCAGTACTCTCAGATTAGTATTTAGTTTTAAAATACAGAAAACAGAAATTACCCCGCACAGGTTTAAATTTGAAGCTACTCTCCTAGTTTTTAATGTTACAAGTAGTGTATCACTGCAGAAGAGTCATATCCTCAGTTTTTTAAAAGTGTTGAAATGTTTTAATTTGCTCGACATTAAGTTTTTATTAAAGCAAAAATAGGTATGTTTTTCTTGCCAGCTACAGTGGCTCAGATTAAACCTTTCATTGTTCAAATTAACTAGGAAAAACTATTCTTTTGGGGGCCAA
>NW_004444054.1:3174297-3175795 GCF_000243295.1 Trichechus manatus latirostris
TTTTACACGTTCAGTTCATTGACATTAGTTACATTCACCTTGTTCAACCATCACCACTATTGGTTTCCAAATTTTTCCATCACCCTTCACAGAAACTCAGTGCCCTCTAAGCAATGAGTCCCTCATTGATTTTCATTACTACATAATATTTCCATTTTGTAAGTACATCGGTATATTTATTCATTCACCTGTTAGTAGACAGTTGAGTTGTTTTTGCCTTTACAAATACTGTTGCTGTGAATATTCTTGGTCAAGTCTCTTGGGGCACAAAGGTAAGAGTTTTTTCTCTTGAATGTACCATAGGTGTGGAATTGCCAAATTGTAGGATGTGTCAAGAGTTATAAGATAACGGCGAATTGTTCTCCTAAGTGATTGTACCAGTTAGTACTCCCATTAGCAGTGTAGAAGAGATCTTCTTGATCCGTATACTCTCCCTTAGTTATTTTAAGACTTGAAGATTTTTGCTATTTGAGTCATGTAAAGTGGTCTGTGATCTTGATTGCCTTTTCTAGATTTTAAAGAGGTTGAATGGCTTTTCGTGTGTATATTGACCATATATTCCCTCTTCCCTGAAATGCCTGTTATGTGACTCATCCCTGTTTGTTCTGTTGATTGTCATGTTCTTATTGATTGGCATGAGTTTTTGTATATCCTTGTTTCTATTTTCATGTCAGATATGTGTTGCTAAATCTCCCAATTTGTGGTGTTTGTTTTTACTTTTTTAGATATGTCTTATGATGTTCAGAAGCTATTATTAGTCTTTCCTTTTGTAGCTAGTGGTGGTACAGATGGTTAAGTGCTTGGCTACTATCTGAAACGTTGGTGGTTCAAACCCACCTAGAGGTGCCTTGGAAGACAGGCCTGGCGATCTGCTTCCGAAAGGTCCCAGCCTTGAAAACCCTATGAATCAATTCTACTCAGCGCACACAGCGTTGCCATGAGTCAGAATTGACTTGATGGCAATTAACAACAACAACATTTGTGGCCTTTTAAAGAAGTCTTTCCTTTTCCCAGGAGCCCTGGTGGCACAGTGGTTAATCCTTTGGCTGCTATCCAAAAGATCAGCAGTTTGAATCCACCAGCTGCTCCTTGGAAACCCTGTGGGGCAGCTCTACTCTGTCCTATAGGGTCACTATTCGTCAGAATTGACTGGATGACAACAGGTTTGGTTTGGTTGGTTCCTTTTCCCAAGATCAGAAAGTCATTTCTCCGTATTGTCACTGAAAAGTCATAAAGTTTTGCTTTTGACATTGAAATTCTTAGTTTAGCTGGAGTTAATTGCTATGTATGGATTGAGGTAAAGACTTCATCTTTTCTGTTAGCATAGGCAGTTTTCCTAGCTCTACTTTTAGATCAATCTTTTTCAATTTACCTGCCATGCCACCTTTTTCATATACCAGCATTCCATATGTGTGCTGCTGTTCCTTAACTCAGGAGCCCTCGTGGTGCAGTGGTTAAGCGCTCGGCTGCTAATTGAAAGGTTGGCGGTTCAAACCCA
>NW_004444054.1:3176433-3187521 GCF_000243295.1 Trichechus manatus latirostris
ACCAGCATATAATTTCATCTTCATTATAAGATCCCAGAGCACTGTAGCCACCTTTGAGTATAAACATTTAGAAAATATTTGTCAATTTGTTAGGTAAGAAATACTTTGCTTCAGTCTGAATTTGAGACTGAATTATTTTTTCCATGAGTCAGTCATTTGCAGTTGTTTTGAAAATTTTAAAAGTCAGTTCCTCAAACACGTTTTTCTTCTCTCTGATCCACTCTTTTATAATCACAGGAACCTTCAGTGCTGAGTAGGTGACAGTTGTCCAGTGATTGTTGCAGAAGATCATTAATTCCCAATCAAATTTTGACTTGAATATTGGAATTAAATTTTATTTTGTATTTTTATTTTATTTTAATTTTTAGTAGAATGATTTATGCTGTTGGGTGCTGTAGAGTCAAGTCTGACTCAGCAACCCCGTGTGACAGAGCAGAACTGCCCCACAGAGTTTTCTTGGCTGTCATCTTCATGGGAGCAGATCTCCAGGTCTTTCTCCCACAGAGTCGCTGGGTGTGGGTTTGAACTGCCAACCTTTAGGTTAGCAGCTGAGCTCTTAACCATTGCGCTTTTGTAATCTGCTTGCAGTTACATTTGTTTGAGCTGCCATTACTTTGCATTGTGAGTTTTCTATTTTCTTGGCATGGTCAAGTAACAAAAATTCTAGTTAATGCTTGCTTGCTTCATATTGCCAGAGATTCCAGGTATTTTCATTAGTGGAACATAAAAGCAGAGTGTAATCAGATTGCATGGATTATTTATAAGAGATTTGAGTGAAAAGATTCATTTGTAGTTTAAGAATAACTGGAGTCAGATGCCTATGGAGGTTTTTATTCACAATAAGGAGCCCTGGTGGCACAATCGTTAAGCACTTAGCTGCTAACCAAATGGTCGGCAGTTCAAACCCGCCCACTGGCTCTGCAGGAGAAAGATGTGATCTGCTCCCGTAAAGATTACAGCCTTGGAAACCCTACGATGAGGGAGTTCTTCTGTCACGTGGAGTTGCTATGAGTCAGAATCAACTCAGCAGTAACGGGGTTTTTGGTTATTCAAAATAATTTATTAATCTTGGATAGTTTTCTGTCATAGTAATGCTACTTTTAGGATATTTACCCTAAAGAAATAATCAAAAGTGTGGACAGATATGTGCCCAAAGATGCTTATCACGATATTAGTTGCAATAGTGAAAAAAAGAAACAACCTAAATGTCCAACAGTATGGTTCAGTCAGAGTGTAATAACTAGCCTGCAGAGTTTTTAATGAAGCCAGTTTGTGTGAAAAAGCAAATATGAATCATACATGATGTCATCAAAGACCCCCTCCTCCCGCATACTCCCCCCAAAACAGACTTACCCGTTGCCGACCCGTTGCCATCGAGTCGATTCCGACTCCTAGTGAAATAGACTTAGAAGGAGGAAAATGCACCAAATGTTGGTTTGGGAAATAATCATAACTTTAATTAAGACCCTCTAGAAATTTATCGGTTCTATAACCTAAGTTCAATTAAAGGTATGCAAAGTGAAATAAATGAATTAGATGTTTTCTCTAGCATCATTAGTAGTTGCACGAAAGATAGCTTTATGTGTTTCAGAGATAAGCAGAATATCTGACAGGCTAGCTGTTTTAAGCCTGTGATGATTTGGGTGAGAATGGCTTACACTGAGGTTTTACCCATGCACAACGGCTTTGGCCCAGGCAGTGAGTACTAATGATACTGTGTGGATAACAAATATTGAGGGAGTGTATGGTAATACCATAGAGAGAAGAGAAAGAATTAAGGACATTCCGTGTTTTGCACTTTGTTTCTGATTGCAAAATTTTATTGACTCTAAGAGCTCGACCGCTAACCAAAAGGTCGGCAGTTCAAATTCACCAGCTGCTCCTTGAAGACCCTGTGGGGCAGTTCTACTCTGCCCTGCAGGATCGCTATGAGTTGGAATCGACCTGATGGCAATGGTTTTTTTTTTTTTATGGTAACACCATAGAGAGAGGAGGAGAGCATTTTACGTTTTGCATTTTTGTCTCTGATGAACTTTTTTTTCGCAGATTTTATTCCAGACCTTAATTTTAAAGGTCTTTGAATGATGTATAATTTACGTACATAAAATGAGCAGATCTCAAGTGATCAGTTCAGTGAGTATTGACAGTTCTATATATCCATGTAATCACTACCAAAAACAAGATCTAGAATATTCTACCACCTCAGAAAGTTCTCTGGTGTCCCTTTGCAGTCAACTCAACACCCCCCTCCTCCAAAAAACAACCACTTTCACATATCTATGGCTGTAGATTATTTTTGCCTGTTCTCAGACTTCGAGTATATGGAATCATTATGCAATCTGTATACTTTTGTTTCTGGGTTATTTCACTAAACGAGATGTTTTTTATATTTATCAATATTGCATGCATCAATAATTTGTTCATCTTTATTTCTGACTAGTGTTCCATTGTATAGATGTTGTTGTGTGTCAGTGAGTTGATCTTGACTAACAGCAACCTTATATGACAGGGTGGAACTGCTCCGTAGGTTTTCCTAGGCTGTGATCTTTACAGGAGCAGATTGCTAGGTCTTTTCTCCTGCAGAGGGGCTGGTGGGTTCGAACTGCCAACCTTTTGGTTAGCAGCCGAACACTTAACTATTGCACCACCAGTGCTCCTTATTGTATAGATACACCATAATTTATTTATCTATTCTCCTGTTGGTGGACATTTGGGTTGTTCCCAGTTTTTTATTGTTATGAATTAAGGCTGCTATAAATATTGTACAGTTTCGGTCGGGAGTGGATCTGGTGAACTTTTAATTCTTGCTAGTGTCTTAATTTTTGGTGGACAAGTATAAATTGATGAGAAATTGATAATGTTCTATATTTTGTTTTTAGATGAAGATTGTAAAAAACTTACTTCAGAACTGTTTGCAAAGATAGATGCCTGCCTGAATGAAGTCAGAGATGAAATTTTTGCTAAACTTCAACCCCAACTTCGATGCACATTAGGTAAGTTGTGTAATTTAACTGTATTGCTCATCTACCATAAAGAAATACTTACATCATAAAGAAGTATAATACTGTATTATTACTTTGAATGATCAGATTCTTGGGAAAGAAAATCTGGGCAGTTTGGCTTAAGAATCTACCACTGGTTAAATCATTGGTGGACGGGACTGTTCCATATAAATATGCAGTCTGGTGTTGCACCCCTAAAGAGTGGGTCAGGGACACAGCATTGGTTGCCTTTCCAGCACTTTCTCCTTCCTTTAGTAGATTATTCCATCATTTTCAGCCATAACCGTTCACAGGAAGAGCACCCGGGGAATTTAAAAGTAAATCCCAGTGCTAAGGGCCCATTCCAGGTCAGTTAATTCAAAATCTTGCAGGTAGAGCTCAGGGATCAGTAACTTCTAGAAGATCCCTTGTGATTCTTACATGTGGACAGGGCAGCAAGACTCTGATCTAAAACAACCATAGTCATTCTACATCCCTTGCCAGTGATTGGTTAGGAATGGACGTGTACAGTTTTGGCCAATGGGATATGAGGAGAAATACGCTGATCACCTTCAGGGAAGGTTTTCTCGTCTTTAAAAAGGGTTTTGTTCTCTGTGACATTGGTTTTTGACCTTTAGAAGCAGAGTGGAGCACGGAGCTAGAGTCTCCTTGACTTTCTAAATTTTTTTTTATATTACAAAAAGGAGCTGCTTGGTTTTTTTTTGCGGGGGGGAGGGAGTTTTTTATTTTCCTTTTATCTTCATATTAATTTTTCTAATAATATTGTATCATAGTAGCAGGATATATGATACCCACTATTATTATATTGTGTTGTATGCCGACAAGTCGATTCTAACTCGTGGCGACCCCATGTGACAGAGTAGTACTGCCCCATAGGCTTTTCTAGGCTATAATCTTTAGGGGAGCAGATCTCCAGGTCTTTTCTCCCACGGAAGCCACTCGGTGGGTTCAAACAGCCACCCTTTGGGTTAGCAGCCAAGCACTTAACCAGGGCTCCTTACTATTGTATTAGCCGTATTAAATTATGTAAAATATCAGTGCTTCAAGTTTTTCTTTCAGAGTGGCAACTTTTTCATCAGACCCAGATCTTTTATCCGTAAGCATTGTCTTATCCACCATACTTCTTTGTCCCACAGTTCTGTCCCTTAGTTTTTCTACTTTGTATTTCATGGCCTCCTCCATACTTGGTTTTTAAAATAATAAACTGATTTTCCATATGCCCCTTCTCTGGCATGGCTACCTCTAGGTCGAGGCTGTTCTAATTTATCATCATCAGGTGGGATATCAGATGGGATGATTTTTTTTTTTGTTTTTATTAAAATATAACTTAATACTGTAAAGTTGACCCTTTTTAGTGTTCAGTCCTGTGAAATTTGACAGACATGAAGAGTTGTGTAACCACTATCACAAGATACGGAACACCCTAACATTTTTCCCCAGGCTCCCTTGTGGTCAGCCCTTCCCTGCACTCCCAGTCCCTGACAACCACTGGTCTGCTGGGGGAATACCCATTTCAAAGGAGCCTTCTCTCTGAGATCCCTGGATTATAGACTGAGGGGCTTCCATGCCGCATTTGCAGGTATCATTTCCCTCCCAGTGACTTTGTTGGTTTATTCAGGGCCGCTGCTGTAGTTCCCAGATGAACTAAAGAGTGTTTTCTCCCCTAGTCTGAATCACCACCCTCCGTAGCCCTGATGATGATATTTGGTACAAGGTTGTATCTTGCTCCACCTCCACCCTGGACCTGGTTTTCTGGGTAACAGAGAGAGGTCTTGTATTTTGTGTGATCATAACAATTGGGCAAGCATACAGTTCTACCAGTACAATAGAATCCCTTTCTTGTTTGTGTGCTACCCGTTGAACAGTGATAGGCTGCTGAGACGCTGGTTAACGATAAACCGAAAAACCAAACCCGTTGCTGTTGAATCAATTCCAACTCATAGCCACCCCATATGACAGTAAAACTGCCCCATCGGGTTTCCAAGGCTATAATCTTTATGGAAAGAGTCCTGCTGGTGCATTGGTTAAGTGCTCAGCTGCTAACCGAAAGATCAGCGGTTCTAACCCACCAGCTGCTCTGTGGGAGAAAGATGTGACAGTCAGCTTCTGAGAATTGTATGTATTATAGACCTGAAGATTCTATGCTGTCATATAAATAGAAATATGATTTTTTTTCCAGCTAATACGTAGTTAAAATAGAATTACCATTTAAGGGCTAATGACTAATTACAAAACTAGTGCTATACTGTGTACTGTTTATGCCTATGGTGTTGCATTTTTTTTTCATTTTGAGGAGATTGTTTTATATTTATTTCTATTTATAAAAAAAGATACTGTTAGGATTTTAATGTTTCTGTACAAAAATAGCGACAGGACCATAACGCAAAGGTGACTCTTAAAATAGCCGTGGTAACTACTAGTATTTGTAGAATCCGCTCAGGCAGTAACACCTACTGTTCTTCCCTTTGGTCCTGCGGTTGTTCCGGCAGCCATGGTTCCAGGCTTGGGGAGGGCTGGAAGCGGTGCTCTGTCCCAGTGGAGGGAGCCACTGGGAGGACTCAGATTCTCTCTAGGACCAAATCAGTAAGGCAGCTTCTTAAGGTCCCCAGAGGGCTGACAGGAGAGAAACCAATTGGAGAATGAGTATCAAAGAGGGAGAATGTAAATCCCACTCCTGTTTAACTTGCTTGCTGTGCTCAGAACTGGAAGCCAACATTCACAGTTCAGTTTTTGTTTGGTTTTAATGACAGTAAAATTCATATCTCCTCTAGCTTTAAAGTTGCTAAAGTTTGAATAGTAAAGGAAAGGCTTAGACTGAAAGATTGAGAAGAATGAGAGATGAGGAGTCAGAATTTGAAGTTGGCATTGAACCCTCTAAGGTGCCCTGGTGGCATAATAGTTAAGCACTTAGATGCTAACCAAAAGGTCAGCTGCTCCACGGGAGAAAGACCTGGCAATCAGCTCCTGTAAAGTCAGAATAGGCTTGTCGGCAGTGGGTTTTATTGAACTGTCGTGTGTCCTGCCCTCTCCACGTGTAGAAGCAGATTTGAATAGAAATGGTATTTCAGTGCTTTCCTTCACCTTTGAAGTTATTCCACATTGTTTTCCTAGTTAAATTATCTTACTATCTGTAACAAACCATTTACATAATTTTTGTTTTAATATTACTCTAGGGCTATTATAGTTGTGAGGAATTTTTTTTCCCCTGAGAAAAGCTAGAAAGATCTTAGAAGACAGTATGGGTCTTTGGTCACAGAAATTTTCATAAATGTCCACTAAGAAGGTAAGAAAATGAAAGATGGAGACTAGGGTGATAATTACATCTTTATTGCTAGGTTTTTTCAAGAAAAATGCTTTAAACACCACCACCCCCCCAACCTCTCCACCCCCCACCCCCCCGTTGTGAATGGCTTACTCCAGGAATATAGGGAGAAAAGACAACAGTTGATCTTTTTAGTTTACTTTTTTCAGTTGTTAATTATGAGCAGTAATATTTTGCTTTTCTCTTTGAAGGTGATATGGAAAGTCCTGTGTTTGCATTTCCCCTGCTCTTAAAAATAGAGCCTCACATTGAAAAGCTCTTCTTGTATTCTTTCTCTTGGAACTTTGAATGTTCCCAGTGTGGACACAAATATCAAAACAGGTTAGTTTTTCTGATTCTTAAGACAGATTCATTCCGAATAAAAATGGCTCAGAGTAATAAACTTTGAATAAAACTTGCTTGCACCTGTAACACTGCTCTTCTCTCTCTGTCTCTCGGGTGCTTTAAGTTGTCTTTGAACACAAGGTGATGAGTGCAGTTTGGAGGTGTATAGAAAAAAAAAACAAAACTATTTCATTAAATATATTTTAATATGTCATAGCTTCAAATTTATTTCTCCTTATTCTGAAGGAGGAATATCCCACAAATTATTTTTTTGTTTTTGTTCTGCTGTTTTTAGTGCTGGTTTAAGAGTGTTTCTTTTATTTAGAAAGTGTATTCTGGAGACAGTTAAGAGCATGGTCTTTGGAGTCAGACTCCCTGGATTCAAGTCTGCAGTCTGTCATTTATCATCTGATGTGCACTCTGTATTTTCAGCTTCCTCAGTTGTAAATGGGGATAATAATAGTACCTGCCACTTAGGGTTGTTCTGAAAATTAGTGCCTAGCACAGTTCCTTGCATGTAGTAAGTGCTCAAAAATGTTAGTTGTTATTTGGAGCACTAACACTTATTTCCTGAGACAAACTCCCTTTTATAAACTAAAAAATAGGTACCCTTACTTTGTAATTATCTTTGAGAACCAAGAATTTAGCAGAAACGCAGTCAACGCATTTGTTGATATCTTTATGTTGTTGCTTTGCTTTCACAATGTTAGCTCTCCTGAGACCTGATCTGTTTTTAATGGCTATTGCTTACCTTATTTGCGATTTGTCACTAATTGTTTGAAAAAGAAGCTAGTGTCTCTTATAATACGTAATTGTTTTTTTTTCAAGCTATTAGATTTTCTTTTATTTCCCTTCATTGAACATGTATTCCTGTTTTAATGTGTTTAAAATTTGTTGAATAGATGCTGAATTTTTTGTTTGCATATTTATTTTATGTACTTGTATATATAATTCTGCATCTTTTGAACACTTAGTGTTTTAACGTGCATTTTCCATGTTAATATCAATTTCTCAAACATTACATCATAATATTTGACTGAATAACAAACTACTGTTTTCCAAACTATTCTGTTATGGAAAGTACTTTTTCCACGAAGTCACACTGACTCTGAATGTAGAAGAAACCTCTTGAAGTTAACCTCCTTCAACTTTAACCTGCTTCTGGGCACATGGGGGCTAAATAAGTCCATGTTGCTTGATGGGTTGTCATTGTTAACTTTTTTTTTTTTTTTTTAAATTGTGGTGGTGGTTGTTGTTAGGTGCCGTCAAGTTGGTTCTGACTCATAGTGACCTCATGTACAACAGAACGAAACACTGCCTGGTCCTGCTCCATCCTCACAGTCGTTATGTTTGAGCCCATTGTTGCAGCCACTGTGTCAGTCCATCTCGTTGAGGGTCTTCCTCTTTTTTGCTGACCCTCTGCTTTACCAAGCATAATGTCCTTCTCCAGGGACTGGTCCCTCCTGATAACATGTCCAAAGTATGTGAAACATAGTCTCCTGTCATGGCTTTTAAGGAGCATTTTGGCTGTACTTCTTCCATGACAGATTTGTTTGTTCTTTCGGCAGTCCGTGGTATGTTCAGTATTCTTCGCCAACACCCTAATTCAAAGGCATCAATTCTGCTTCGGTCTTCCATATTCATTGTCCACCTTACAAATGCATAGGAGGCGATTGAAAATACCATGACTTGGGTCAGGTGCACGTTAGTCTTCAAGGTGACATCTTTGCTTTTTAACATTTTAAAAAGGTCTTTTGCAGGAGATTTACCCAATGCAGTGCATTGTTTGATTTCTCGACTGCTGCTTCCAAGGGTGTTGATTCTGGATCCAAGTAAAACGAAATCTTTGACAACTTCAGTCTTTTCTCTATCATGATGTTGCTTATTGGTCCAGTGTGAGCATTTTTGTTTTCTTTATGTTGAGGTGCAATCCATACTGAAGGCTGTAGTCTTTGATCTTCATCAGTAAGTGCTTCAAGTCCTGTTCACTTTCAGCAAGCAAGGTTGTGTCACTGTATATTGTAGATTGTTAGTGAGTCTTCCTCCAATCCTGATGCGCTGTTCTATTTGCTCAGCATACAGATTGAATAAGTATGGTGAAAGGATGCAACCCTGATGCACTCCTTTCCTGCCTAAACCATGCAGTATCCCCTTGTTCTGTTTAAATGACTGCCTGTTGGTCTTTGTACCGGTTCCTCATGAGCACAATTAAGTGTTCCAGCATTCTCATTATTCGTAATGTTATATATGTAATAATTTGGTATGATCCACACAGTCGAATGCCTTTGCATAGTCCATAAAACACAGGTAAACCTCTTTCTGGTATTCTTTGCTTTCAGCCAGAATCCATCGGACATCAGCAGTGATATTCCTCATTCCAGGTCCTCCTCTGAATCTGGCTTTAATTTCTCACAGTTCCCTGTCCACGTACTCCTGCAACCATTTTTGAATGATTTTCAACATAATTTTACTTGTGTGTAATATTATATTGTTTGATAATTTCTGCATTCTGTTGGCCTCACCTTTCTTTGGAATGGGCACAAATATAGGTTTCTTCCAGTTGGTTGGCGAGGGAGCTGTCTTGCAAATTTCTTGATGTAGATGAGTGAGCACTTGAGCACTGTGTCCATTTGTTGAAACATTTCTATTGATATTCTGTCAATTCCCGGAGCCTTGTTTTTCGCCAATGCCTTCAGTGCAGTTTGAACCTCTTCCATCAGTACCATGGGTTCTTGATCATATGTTACCTCCTGAAATGGATGAATGTCAACCGATTTATTTTGGTACAGTGATTCTGTGTATTCCTTCCATCTTTTGATGCTTCCTGCATTGTTTAATATTTTCCCCATAGAATTCTTCAATATTACAACTCAAGGCTTGATTTTTTTTTTTTGCCCCCTTCAGTTCTTTCAGCTTGAGAAATGCTGAGCATGTTCTGCCCTTTTGGTTTTCTAACTCCAGGTCTTTGCACATTTCATACTTTGTCTTCTCGAGCCACCCTTGAAATCTTCTGTTCAGGTCGTTTACTTCATCATTTCTTCCTTTTACTTTAGCTACTTGATGTCCAAGAGCAAGTCTCAGAATCTCTTCTGACATCCATTTTGGTCTTTTCTTTCTTCCCTGTCTTTTACGATGTTAGCTGTGGGTTTTCCATAAATGCCCTTTATCATATTGAGGAATTTCCCTTGTATTCCTAGCTTGTTGAATTTTTATCCTGAAAGGGTGTTGGATTTTATCAAATGCCTTTTCTTCATCAATTGAGATGATCATTTGGGTTTTTTCTTTTGTTTTATTTATGACTGATTTTCTAATGTTGAACCACCCTTGCATTCCTGGGATAAATTCCGCTTGATTATGGTGTATAATTCCTTTAATATGCTTTTGGGTTTGGTTTGCTAGTATTTTGTTGAGTTTTGCATTTATATTCATGAAAGTAATTGGTCTGTAATTTTCTTTCTTTTTGTCTTTGTCAGGCTTTGGTATCAGGGTAATGCTAGCCTCATAGAATGAGTTAGGAAGTTTTCCTTCCTCTTCTATTTTTTGGAAAAATTTATTTAGGATTGGAGTCACTTTTTCTATAAAAGTTTGATAGAATTCCCCAGTGAAGCCATTTGTTCTAGGGTTTTTCTTTGTATGGAGGTTTTTGATTACTGATTCAATCTCTTCAGTTGTTTATGTGTCTTTTGTGATCTTCTGTTTCTTCTTGAGTCATTGTAGGAAGTTAATGTGTTTTATCGATTTGTCCATTTCTTCTAAGTTATCTAATTTATTGACATATGATTGTTTATAATAGTCTCTTACCCTTTTGGTTTCTGTAGAGTTGGTTGTAATGCCTCCACATTTCTAATTTTAGATATGAGCATCTTTTTTTCTTTGTCAGTCTAGCTAAATGTTTGTCAATTTTATTGATCTTTTCATAAAACCAACTTCTGATTTCATTGATTCTCTGAATTGTTTTTCTCTTCTCTATTTCATTTATGTTTGATTTGATCTTTGTTATTTTCTTTGGTAGTGTTGGGCTTGCTTTGCTCTTCTTTTCCTATTTCTTTGAGTTGTAAATTTAGGTTATCAATTTGAATTCTTTTTTCTGTTTTAATGTAGACTTTTACTGTTATATTTTACCTCTGAACACTGCCTTTGCTCCATACCATAACATTTGGTATATTGTGCTTTCCTTTTCGTTCAAATCTTAAGTGTTCTCTGATTTCTCTCTTGATTCCTTCTTTGATAGATTGGTTGTTTAATGGTGTGTTGATTAATTTCAACATATTCGTGTATTTCTGTTTTCTTTGTTATTTCTAGTTTCCTTCCATTGTGGTTGGAGAAGATACTTTGTATAATTTCAGTCTTTTGATATTTATTGTGACTTGCTTTGTGTCCTAAGATATGGTCTATCCTGGAGAGTATTCCATGTGCACTGGGGAAGAATGAATATTGTGC
>NW_004444054.1:3196662-3225359 GCF_000243295.1 Trichechus manatus latirostris
TTGTAGATAGCATATAGTTGGGTCATGTGTTTTTATCCACTCTGCTTTTTGATTGGAGCATTTAATCCATTTACATTGATAGTAATTACCGATAAAGGAGGACTTCTGCCATTTTATTAGTTTTTTGAGTGTTTTATACTTTTGTCCCCCATTTGAGCCAGTACTGCCTTCTGTGTGTAGTTGAGTTTTTTTTTTTTTTTGGGTCGGGGGGAGGTAGTAACCATTCTGTTTCCCTTCTCCTCTCGTTTTGTGAGTATTATGTATTCATTCATTCATTCATTCATCCTAGTTCTTGAAATTTAACTATTATACTGTGGAACTTCTGGAGAGGAGCTTCTTCTTTGTTATTATTGTTACTATTTTAAATGATTCAGTGTTGTAGTTCTCTGCTTCAACATCAGATTCCCCATCTTATGTGCACGTGCTGTGGTCCCTTGTTTTCTTCTAGATTTGTTGTGGGGGCATGGGAGCACCCAGCAGCTTATGCTGCCATCTTGTTTGCACTTCCAGGACTCTTAACTGCTTTTTTAAAGATATTTTTATTAAAGCAAATGTATTGAAATACAGTGTACGTCTTTTAAAGTTCACCTTTTTAGATCATATTGCTATCAGGTATTCAGATTAAAGTGCAAATTTAGAACCTGTATAACCTGTGAAAACGAAATTGTTTTCACAACTGGTGTTCTAATTTTGTTTTGTTTTTTTTTTTTTTGGAGGCTCAAGAAAATTAAATTATGTGTCTTCCCTGATTATATAATTGAAAGTGTTTCCTTTCACTTTTGGTTTTCAGTAATAGCTAGAGAGATTATGAGTTATTTGAGTAAGGGGTGAGTTCTTAATATGTTTTGAAAACCTAAAACAGTGGTTCTCAATTAGGGACATTTGGCAATGTCTGGAGACATTGGTTGTCACAACTGGGGAGTGGAGAATGCTACTGGCATCTAGTAGGTAGAGGCCAGGGATGCTGCTAAATATCCTACAGTGCATAGGACAGCCTCTCTCACAAGAAGGAATTATCTGGTACAAAAAGTCAGTGGTCTTGCCATTGAGAAACCCTTCCTTAAAATAACACTTTCTTCATCTCATGGCTAAAAACTATACGTATGAACGTGGAGAAGTCCTCACAGAGAGCTTCATTACTAGGATCTAGGAAGACTATTACCATATTAATTTATTATATGCTTTGGGAGGACATGAAAGTGCGAATAAACAAGTGAAAGGAAACATGTTTTATTTTAGACATTGGTTTAACATTCGGTTCAGTTAATGTAAGTGAATTTGCATCATGTCTTTTTTTTTTTTTTTACAGGTGTATGAAGACTCTGGTCACCTTTACACACGTCGTCCCTGAGTGGCACCCACTTAATGCTGCGCATTTTGGTCCATGTAACAATTGCAACAATAAGTCACAAATACGGAAAATGGTACTGGAAAAGTGAGTTAAAATTGCTTTACAAATTGTAGAACAAAATGAAGGTGGATTTAAATTTTTTAAATGCGTGGAATTGAAAGTGATGACTACAATCTACTTTTCAGAAATTTGAGTCAACATATATTTTTGTATTGTCAAATGCATCTCTCTATCATGAACTATGGCCAATAAGCAAGCTGTTTCAGGCTAAATACCACTGAAGAGCTGACTTAGAGTTCTAGTGTTTTTCCTTCTTTTGCCTTTTCTCTCCCTTTAGGGATAATAAGCTTCAATTTTTCTCTCCTGCCAAGTGCCTGGGTCACTAGAATTCTGGGATTACCTCAGTCTGATTTCAAGAACTAAGATAATTCTGAGATGAGCTACAGGCTCATCTCTCTGAGTTTTCATCTCCCAAACCTCAGCCTGCTAATTCTTCATCATCTTGTAAACTCTCTGCTGCATTTGAGCAGATGAGTTTTTATTATATTTTGTTCAGCTTTTCTATTTGGCCTCAGAGGGAGGGCTGGTCAAAATTACCTTTTCTAGTGTTAATAGAAGCCCAGTTCCATTTTAGGCAGTTTGTCTATCTCTCTCTTGTTGATGCACACACATGTATACATGTTCTTGACCTTCATTTGCGATCTCCCTATAAAAATGGCATGGGGTCAGTGTCTGACCTCTTAACTTCACAAGGAGGAAGGAGAATCAAGATGAACAGCCCAAGGCTGAGTCCCTGTGAGGTGGAGATCAGACATACCTCCTTTCTCTGCTGTCTTTACCAATTCTGACACTAACTGTCCTTCTCACGGTACTCTCTACTTCTCTGCTGAGTTGATAATTTGTTACAGTGGCCACACAGAACTCACAGACCATACTCACCGTTATGGGGTTTATTAGGGAAGTAACAGGTTACAGTTCAGATTTAGGAATGCTCAGGATTTAGTTCTTCCATCAGGACAGCCTTTTCTCAGCCGTGCCTGCAGGCACGCCTCTCTATGGCCCTCAGCTTGGGCACGTTAACAAAGCTCTTTTAGCTCTGCTGATAAGTGCGCCAAAACACCCCCCTGTGCCAGTAAGCCTCGACCTGAAGGCATTAAGCTCTAGCTCTCTGGATCGGCAAACATAGCTCCACCAGGTGCCTGGAAGTGCCCTACTCCACCAGCAAGCCTCCACTTGAAGGCACTCAGCTTTCTCAATCTGTGGGCAGGGAAGCCCACCATGCCTCCTGGTTCTGCCTCCTCTGCTGCTGCCGTTTCTCTGCCACTGCTTCTTGCTGTCTTGGTATTATAGCTGTCTCACTGTCACCGGGGTCTAGGATGGTCTCAAGTCAGGGATCCCGGATCCAAAGGACACGCTGTGTTCCTGGCTCTTCTTGGTGTGGTGAGATCCTCTCCTCCCACCTCTGGGATGGCTCATTTTTAGCCTAGTGGGATGGCAAAACTGACCAATCCCCTTGGTGGGCCACAGTTACCTTATTTCCATAGTCCTACCCAATCACTTGGTTAGGAGTTACAGGACCATGGAGAGCAAGGCCATATAAAAGCAGTCCATCACGCCGCACTTCCTTATCTCTAACTCTACGTTAAAGAAACGTTTTGAAGTATAATTTGATAAAGAACCAGTGACATTAACCTCTGATGCCTTTGGATGCGCCAAGAAGCCCCTCAGAATCTTTGCTAAATGTTAACTTTATTTGAAGTAATAAATTCTCAGTTAATCTGATACTACTGAAAGGCTTAAAAGTATAAAAGAGCAGCCTCTATTTTCCACTCCCTTTCTAGGCATCTTCTTTAAACCCGTAAAGGTAGTATTTACCTTGACATTTCTAAACGATAATACTTATTCTGTGCGGTGTAGTCTCCTTTTATAGTAGTTGAGGATTAGGGCTGTAGACCAACATCTGGGCCCCATCTCTACTTATCCTCTCCAGTCTTTCCAGTATGAAGAATTTTTTTTTTTTTAAATCATTTATCAGTGTTTACATTATTATGAACGTACATGTGTTATTCCCTGTTAAGCCAAGTAATATACTTGGTTGTGTCTCGTTTCTTTTATAACTCTTTATTTTTCCTTGACTTATTAATTGCCTTTGTTTTTATTTGCTTTGTTTATGTATGCATTGCTATTTTTTTCCCAGATGCTTCAAACATCTCTAATAAATATTCCAAACACTCATGCTTCAGTATTTTGAGTTCCTTTCCCCCCCCCACCGGAAACTTCTCTTTTGCTGCTTTTCTGCCTCAATCTTCCAGTCTGTATTGATTCCTCTCTGGGCTTGACACGTAGATTTGTTCTTTACACACACTTTCAGTCACTATTTTAGTTTTTGGCTGGAGGGCTCACTCCCACGTTCTACAATATCTGCTTTCTGTAAATACTGAGTCTTTTAGGGGCAGATAAGCCCTTCTTATCAGTGTGCCCACTCTGTAGCACTCACACCATTACTTCATCCCTTCTGCTATGTAAGTTCCCACTTCCCTGTTGGCTTTTTGTCTTCTAAATGTCTGTTCACTTCTTATTACCTTTTTCCTCCTTCCCATTTCTTTGTCCTTTTGGACCTTTTTTAGCCCTTCACTGTCATTTGATATTTCATTGGGTGGACAGGGCGGGAAGGAGGAGGAGATATCTTTAACCGGAAGTGCATTATCTGACTTGGTATTCTGGTGTCAAAGTTTTGAGAGGGATCCCTTTCTTCCCCCTGCCTCTCACCCTCTTGCTTTGTTTTTTAAAGCCCCTTCCTTGATGATGAGGAAGGTAGAAGGGGAGCTGCATGTGGGTTTCTGCCATCCTGCACTAGATGATTGGTTGAGGCTTGCGTCTTGGTGTATGTAATTTCTTCTAACTGTTTATATCTGCTTTTTCTCAAACCCCAGCATGGAAGATAAATTCACACTGTTATTTCGTTTGATCTGTTCATTGGTTGCATTGAAACATATAATTTTTTATTATACAGATAGGATGCTTTACTTACACTACAGATTTATGCCCTAATCTGGAAGTTTGTCCATTAGCTAAAATAGTGTTTCAATGGAAAATGTGTTTTGAGTTCCAGTGGGCCAGTTTATAAGCAGACTTTGTAATTTGGACATTCCCTGTATTCTTCAAAAGTAAATTGAACTAGTGTATAAAATTTCACTTAAATTTTGAATGACAGGATCTTCATAAAGGCCTAATTATAGTGTTTTACTTTGAAATTTGTGTAACTTGATTTGTTGATGTCTAGTAGAATTTAGAAGCAAATTTAATATAGTTTTTAGGGATAAATTAGAAATAATTAGGTCTGTCATGATATGTGTAATTCAGTCTTAGAGCATTCTAAAAACTGATACCACTGTAAGTTCCCTGAACACCTTGTCAGATAACCCACATCAGTAGTATGTTTCCATTAGAAGAATATTTCATTGATAAATCAGGTGAATGATAATCTACTGTGCACAAATCTTCTACTTTTCTTCAAGTAAATTATTTAGGAGTTATATTCAGATCATGGTAACATGAAGCACCAAGAACTTAGAATCAGATTTAATTTTACTTTATACACTCGTGAAATGAACCTCTCATTACGGCCACAGGAATCTGGTCAAATGCTTTCCTAAAGTGGCACTTGGAAAGCTTATTTATTTCAACTTTTGTTTTGACAGTGATTTATTAAACAACTATTTGTAAAATAAAGGATGGGGAGTGGTAAGAAGAGAAATGCCATTTCCGTTCTGTCTTATTAAAGGCTAGTACAAAGATTTTGAGGCTTTTTTAAAAAGCAGATAAACTACACCCTCCTTTGTGAAATTTTGGGTAGGATAATGATATATAAAATAGTTAAAATTATATTTTTTAAGTTATTATTCATTGTTTGACAGAAAATGCTTTGTTATTTATAAAATCCCTCAGCTACCTCCAAAGAATATAGCTTGTAAACCCATGTTGAACAATTGGATTTTTCTAAAGCTGTATTTTCTTGTTACAACTAATGTGGGTCACTTCTAATTATTTGAATACAGCTGATTTCATTCTTTTTTTTTTTTTTAATTTGTCATAGGGTCTGAAATAATCCACCAATGACATAATAGATCTAAAATATAATGAAATTAAAAAATTACATTTGCAGATTTTTTCTGCCTAAAACCTACATTATTAGAGTTCACAAGTACATATATTGAATGCACATTGCTTTATTACCATTTTCTAAAAGATGAATTATTACAATACATCAGTTGGGGTGAAAATTGAAACTTTTTGGCCATTTGCACCAGACTGTGGCTGCTCTTTGTGGGACAGACATGGTATTCCCCTTCTGTGTTTGGGTAGTAGGAGTTCTTTGTACTTTCCTTCTCTTTGTTTTCTTTCCCTGAGGGTAGAACCATATAATGGGATGAGTTTACCTCTTTGTTGAAGAGGTGAATGCAAATGAATCTTAGCTTGAAATCTCTAGTTGACTCTAGTTTCAGTTCTGTTACCCCCCTACCCCACCACCATCCCATTTTCCTGTGGTTGAGGCAAAGCCTAACTTGATTTCCTCAACTTTGAGCTTCATCTTTTTACTGACACTCTAGCATTGCAGGTAGGAAGGAAGAAGCCTGGGAACAAAATCCAGCACCAAGCTAGGGAAGAAGTTCTACCTTCACCTGAGAGGCTGGCAGTGAAATAAGCTGGAATCGTGGTAGGAGAGTAGTGTGACTCTACAGGATATGTGTTCACCCAGAGTGAAAAAGGAACTTGAAAAAATGGAGTAGCCCTGAAATAATACATATGCTTTTTTTGGTTGACTCCAAAACACCATTGTTTATAAGTTGTGCCTTTTTTTTTTTTTTTTTTTTAAATATGCTGTTAAGAAAAACGCTGCTTGTTAAACTGCAGGCTATCAGTTGTTAGGTGCATCCCAATCTCAGAGGTGTTAAAATACAGGGGGGAAAGTGCATTTGGAATTTATGAAATTTCACTGTGATGGAAAGTAGTACAGAGGACATTCTGAGGGTTTTGCCTGTGTGTGAGTGAAATGATAGTAAAACACTCTCAAGATTTATAATTCCATTAGGGAAAGGGAAGGACAACACACATTACAGTAGAAGTCAGCACAACTGGACTAAACCAAAAGCTAAGAAGTTTACTTTGAAGGACACAGTCGCAGGGGCGGGGGTCTGGGGACCATGGTTTCAGGGGACATTTAGGTCAACTGGCATAACAAAGTTCATTAAGAAAATTTTCTGCATCCCGCTTTGGTGAGTGGAGTCTGGGGTCTTAAAAGCTAGCGAGCAACCATCTAAGAGGCATCAATTGGTCCCAACCCACCTGGAGCAAAGGAGAATGAAAAACACCAAAGACACCAGGAAAATATTACCCACAAGACAGAAAGGGCCACATAAACCAGAGACTCCATCAGCCTGAGACCAGAAGAACTAAGTGGTACCCGGCCACCACCAGTGACCGCCTTGTCAGGGAACGCAACAGAGTCCCTGAAAGAGCAGGAGAAAAGTGGAGTGCAGAGCTCAAATTCTAGTAAAAAGATCAGACTTAATGGTCTGACTGAGACTGCAGGAACCCCAGAAGACATGGCCCCAGGACTCTCTGTTAGCCCAAAACTAAAACCATTCCCGAGGCCAACTTTCCAGACAAAGATTAGACTGGACTGTGGGACATAAAATGATAACTTGTGAAGAGTGTGCTTCTTAGCTTAAGTAGATACATGCGACTAAATGGACAGCTCCTGTCCAGAGGTGAGATGAGAAGGCAGAGAGGAGCTGGTTGAATGGACATGTGCAGTCAGAGGTGGAAAAGAGGAGGGTGCTGTCACAGTATAGGGAGAGCAGTTAGGGTCACATAACAATGTACGTATAAATTTTTGTATGAGAAAGTAACTTGAATTGTAAACTTCCGCCTAAAGCACAATAAAAAAATGATAATTCCGTAGCCGGCACTGTCTAGTTCTTGTGGTCTCAGGTAGATGAGGCCATGGGTCGTGAACGCTACTTGACCTGTAGACTAGTTTCTTCTTTGGCTAGTGTTAGAGGATGTTTTTGAATTGATATAATTGCTCTCTAATTGTTGTCTTCTCTTCTTGCTGGATAAAAAAATCAAATTCCCACCCTACTGGAATTTTCTGACAAATCATTTCTTGGTATCTAGGGAAATTTTTTAGTGTTTAACTAGAGTTTGAATATCTACTGTGTTCAAAGAAGTATGCTAGGTGTGGTATTTGATCTTTGCAGTTTTTACTGTCAGTAATTTGCAAAAGAATATTTTAGAAGCCTCGGAATGTACAAGAAGCATATAGATGTGTCAGGTGGTTTCCATGCATTGTTTTATTTGTTCATATTAATAAGCATGTCTGCAAACAAAACATTTTCCATGTGTTAAACTCACAGAAAGCAGGAAACTAGTGGCATTGTGTAGCCTGGGGATCAACAAGAAAATGTTTTAAAGTAACTAGCCTCTGTAGATATATCTTGAAAGGTATCATATGAAGCCACAGGAACTAAATATTAGTAATTAAAGAGTCAGGCAGTACTAAAGCTTGCATATCCAGCTGTGAGAATACGTCTCTGGTTTTTCTGCCTATCATTGATTCAGAGACCCACTTCACATTTTAATACATCTGAAGTAGGGATACACCTTAAAATTGGTGGCATGGTACAGTTTAATTGGCAGCGTTCTTCCATTCTGGTACGTTTTACAATTATTGATGTTTTAGATTTGGTGAAATGTGTTAAAAAAAAAAAAAGTAGGAAAGAGTTTAGCGTTGCAGACTGTTTTGAGGGACTCTTTATTTGTGAGTACTTCTTTTTGAAGACTTGATTATTCCCCAACAGAATGACTGACAAGGGTAATTTACAGATTATCCCTTGTCAATCTGAATATCTGTGTTTTGGATGTTGATTCAAGTTCATTTCAGCTGAATAAATTTTGATAAGCTAAGTAAGTTTTGACAGCTGTTTAAATATTGAGAAAGGGGATAATTCGACGTTTTCTTTAGATCCTGAGAGCTTTGTGAAATTTAGCCATTTCAGGCCAATCTTTGGTTTCTCTTTCTGATTCAGCATGTTACTATAAAGGTAAAATACATTTTAGGAATTATGGATGTTTGGAAATTTACAGTAAATCAGCCAGTATGGTGTGTTTTCTTTTCTCCCTAGTTAGAAATTCAGCTTTTACCAAATAGAAATTTTAATATCTACTCTACTTCCTGAGATAACAGAAACAGGCCAGATTATCAGCATGTTGGGTTTTTTTTTTTAATGTTTATTTAAATATCTTAGGTTTGTTACTTTGTTTTGTGTGTTGTCCACACCACCCCCTAAAAGCAAGTCATTTGCGCGCTTGATGGCAAAGAAAATTCGAAAACGTGATTTTGTCCTTTGATTCTACAAACTAGCTGCTGAGAGATCTTTCCGCCAAAGCAGCACTGCCGCTCACAGAGCAATTTCTGTTTAATGAGCTGTGTGAGGGCCTTCCTGCAGGAGGGCTTCCAGCTGTCAGCGGTGCCATTCTGAGAGGGTTAACTGTTCCAGACTTCTTAGAGAGAGTTCTCCGTTTCTAATTAGGACGCACATCTGGAGGTTCTCAAGAAAAATGAGTGCAGTTAGCCTTGAAAGTGGCATGTGTGACTTGGTAGCCTCAGACCATCTTTTGTATAACCAGACACACAGCACTGAATTTGTCTGCCTTCTCTTTCTTTTCTCGCCCACAGGCTATCTCCCATATTCATGGTGCACTTTGTAGAAGGCTTACCACATAGTGATTTACGGCAGTATTCATTTCATTTCGAAGACTCTCTTTATCAAGTAACTTGTGTAATTCAGTACCAAGCAAATAATCATTTTATAACATGGATCTTAGATGCTGATGGTAAGTGTTTCAGTGTTGTTCTTTTATGATAATAGGCATGGAGACTAAACTCTAGTGTTGTTGTTTTTTAAAAGAAAAAAAGACAAACTTTGCCTTGACTTTTCTTTTCTCTCTATTCTTGCCCTTGCCTTATTATTTTTAAATAATATTTTATTGTGTTTTTTTGTGAAAGTTTACATAGCAAGTTAGGTTCCCCTTTGAGAATTTCCACACAGATTGATCAGTGATATTAGTTACATTTTTCACATCGTGTCAAAATTCTTATTCATTGTGTTCTGGTTATTTCATTTCCAGTACTGTAAATTCCCTGCCCCCTTGTCTTCTCATCTTTGCTTTGGGATAAATACTGACCTTTTGGACTCATACAGGTGTTTTTTTTAGTAGAGCAGTGATCTTAACGGGTAATATCCTTTATTTTGTGTGTCTTTCTGCTTTTGTGTTAAAAGGTCATCTTGGAGTAGTTTTGGTTCAGAGTTTGAAGAGCGTCTCAGGGCGATAGTCTGAGGGAGTCCTCTGATCTCAGTGGTCCAGTTAATCTGGTCGTATTTATGAATTTGAGTTTTATTCTGCATTTTTCTCCCATTCTAGCCAGGATCATCTGTTGTGGCCCCAGTCAGATCCATCAGTGTTGGTAGCCAGGCACCATCTAGTTCTTTTGATCTCAGGGTAGTTGAGGTTATGGCTCGTGTAGGCCATCAGCCTTTTAAACTTGTTTCTTCTCTGTGATTTTGGTTACCTTCTTACTCTTTCGCTCCTGATGAGTAGAGACCAATAGTTGTATCTTAGATGGCTGCTCACAAGCTTTTAAGACCCCAGACGCTACTCACCTCACTAGGATGCAGAACATGAACTTTATGAACTATAATATGCCAGTTGACTTAGTTGTCCTGTGAGACTAAGATCCTAAGCCTTCAAACCGAGAAAACCAATCTCGCACGGTGTTTGGTTATGTCTGAGAATTCTCTGTAATTGTGTCTTTTATGAATATATGTGCCTGCACTCATGTATCTGTACTTACACATACATACAGATCTGTGCACACTTATGTATACATCTTTACCTACCCACCTGTGTGCCTATATACATACATATGTGACCATATACTTGTTTTTTGGTCATTGTTGGTATTGTTGCCAAATCACATGTGTCAGTTTCTTTAGTAAAAGCGTCCTTTTCTCTTGAACGCTTCTTGTGACATCATTTACTTTGATCAAGCTGTGCTCACTATATCCACCTTCAGTGCCACTTTTCCCATCCCCCAAAATAACAAGTATGTATGATATAAAGCATGCTTCCCCCTCTCTCCCCTCCTCCCCCTGGTAGCCACCATTGAATAGTGCTCTTTTTATATATCTGTTCTTGTCTTCTTAATGAAAGAGGGATCATACAATATTTGTCCTTACGTGCTTGACTTATTTTACTTAGCATTATGCCCTCCAGGTCCATCCACGTGACAATATGTTTCATCACTGTTCTTTATGGTTGTGTAGTATTCCGTTTACACGTGTATACTACATTTTGCTTATCCATTCATCCACTGATGGGCACTTCGGTTGTTTCTTTTTCTTTTAGCTATTGTGAGTAAAGCTGCAGTGAACCTAGGAGTGCATATATCTGTTCATGTCACACTTTTAGGTGTTATGGGTATATGCCCAGGAGTGGAATGGCTGGATTGTAGGGTGGTTTTGTTTCCAGCTTTTTGAGGAAGCACTCTATCATTTTCCATAGTGGTTGTACCATTTTACATTCCCACCAGAAATGGATAAGGCTTCCAATCTGCCCACATCCTCACCAACATTTGTTATTATCTGTTTTTTGTTTTGTCTTTTTTTAAATCAGTTACATTTTAATGGGGGTGAGATGGTATCTTGTTGTAGTTTTGATTTACATCTCTCTAGTGGCTAATGATAGTGAGCATCTTTTCATGTGTTTGTTGACTGCTTGTATGTCTTTCAGTGAAGGTTCTGTTCATGTCCTTTGCCTATTTTATAATTGAGTGGTTTGTCTTTTTATTGTTGAGTTGTTGGAGTTTTCTATACATTTTGGAGATTAGACCCTTATCTGATATGTCATTTCCAAAGACTTTTTTCCAGTCTGTAGGTTCTCTTTTTATTCTTTTGGTAGTGTCTTTTGATGAGCATAAGTTTTTAATTTTTATGAGGTCCCATTTATCTATTTTATCTTCTTCTATTTGTGCATTTGTTGTAATGTTTGTTATCCTATTTTTACAAAAGATTAGGTCCCATAGTTTCCCCCCAAGAATTTTATAGTTTTAGGCTTAACATTTAGGGCTTTGATCCATTTTGAGTTAATTTTTGTATATGGTGTGAGGTATGAGTCCTGTTTCATTTTTCTGCAGGTGAATATCCAGTTTTGCCAGCACTATTAATTAGACTGTTTTTCCCATACTGAATGGAGTTTGACCTCCTGTCAAAAATCAATTGTCCATAGAAGGCTGGACTTAGTTCTGGGTTTTCAGTTCTGTTCTACTGGTCTACGTGTCCATTGTTGAACCAATACCAGGCTGTTTTGATCACAGTGGCTGTATAGTGTGTTTTGATATCCGGGAGTGAGGCCTCTTGCTTCATTCTTTTTCTTCAATTGCTTTGGCTGTTCGGGTTTCTTTCCTTTCCATATGAAGTTGGTTATTAGTTTTTCCATTTCAGTAAAGAATGTTGTTGAGATTTGTGTCAGGATTGCATTGTATCTGTAGATTGCTTTAGGTAGAACTGACATTTTCACTATATTAAATCCTCCAATCCATGAGCATGGAATGTCTTTCCATTTTCATAGGTCTCTTTTAGTAGTGTTTTATAGTTTTCATTGTGTAAGTCTTTTTTGCCCTTGCTTTTACTTCCTCCACCCCTCCCCAACACACCCCATCAGCTTCCTAACTTTTTTTCCTGCTAATGTCAGTGTATCTGGGTATATACACGCATGTATACGTATTTCTCTTTTAGACAAAAAATGAGATCATATGCTACTGTTGGTGTGCAGTTTACTTTTTTCCACTTAATATCTTTGCTTTAATTTTTTTTTTATTACATGAATATTACATACATGTTCATTGTAGAAAAGTGAATAGTGGGAATTTTAATTTTTTTACTTCTTTTAAAAAGAAAGTGCATCACACTGCAGGTTTTTAATCAAGAAAGAACAAGAAAAATAAGTTTTGTTTAGACTGCAATGGTTAGTATAAACAAAAAATAAAAGTAAATATTTGTTTCTAAGAATATTAGGCATGAGAGAAGATCTGAAATCCATTGTTTGTTAAAAAGCTTCATTCAAGGTAAAGCCCTTACCTAAATAATTAAACTTAATAGAAGGCTAAATAAATACATACAGTTTGTGAATTTTGCTAATCTTTTCCCTTCCATTTCTCTAATGTGGTTTAATGTTGAGTTTGTTTTACTCGCATTGTTCACTTTGTCTTAGACAAGATAACTTAATCCCCTTGAAGTGTATATCAGGCACTTGGTAAGATGTCACTTTGATATAACATTTTCTGTTGTTTGGACACTTTTCATATTTGAGAAACTCTTGAATTTTTTCCTCCTGGGATGGTTTGGCTAGATAACAAAATAATGTGTTGTATAAAAGCACTTTGCAAACTGAAACTCACACTGTAAATGCAGTTACTACCTTGAAGTTTAATCCTGCTTCAGCTTTCAATAACATAAACCAAAACTAAAAAAAATCCACGTTAAGTTTCCCTTGTATTCCAGTGTATTCACTTAATCATTTCACAGTGCGAAGAGTAGAAAGTTAGTAGTTAAGCTAAAAAAAATCCTCTTCAAGTGAAGTGTACTTTCCAAGAAACCCTGAGAGCATCTAAAAATCATTCAGTTAGTTTATAATAAATTTCCTGACCCAACCCTAGACCAGTGAGTTAGTCACTCTCTGGGGATTGGGCCAAATATCAGTATTGATGTAAGAGCTCCCCAGGTGATTCTCAGGGGCAAGTATGGTAGAGAACCACTGACAGAGGGAAGAAGTAGCAGGTTCAGGTAGTTTTAGAAGGGTATATCCACGTAAGTCACATACTCAGCAAATTGTGGGTGTGTGTGTGCGTGCGTGCGTGTGTGTGTGTGTGTGTGTGTGGAGGGGGCTAGCAGGTCTCTGCATATATTGTCTCATTTTCCTTTTTGTGATATACTCTCAGAGAAGTCATACTTCTGTTACTTAGTCATGCTTTCATTTTACTTTATGTCAGATATTTTAATAAATACTTAAATCTTGTTTTTCATTTTTCCATTTTGGGAATTTTTTTCAATCTGTGTTATATCTGGGACCTTTGTTGTTCTCAGTTACTAATGATACCTTAGAAATTGAATTGGTCTCTAGCAGCAGATGAAGAAGGGTGTCTTTCCCTTTGTTTACCCTCCTTACTTCTCAAGATTGGTTCCTTAGAGGAAGACTTTGAAACTTGTGACACTCTTAATGTAAGGTCTTTTTCAGCATTAGAAAGTGAATTTTGTGGCTATATCCCATTTGTATCAGTCGTGAGTTCTCAGCGTCTGCTCTTAGAAATCTTTTTTTCCAAAAAGATAGGTGTCTGTATATTTAAGGGAGAAAGGGAAGGGAAACATAGTACACTTTAGATATTTAATACTACGTGTCTCTAGGGTG
Source organism: Trichechus manatus latirostris (assembly GCF_000243295.1). Lineage (NCBI taxonomy): Eukaryota > Metazoa > Chordata > Mammalia > Sirenia > Trichechidae > Trichechus > Trichechus manatus. The sequence continues at coordinate 3,210,542 of NW_004444054.1, forward strand.
GCTGTGAGTCAGAATTGACTTGACGGCAGTAGGTTTGGGTTTGGGTTTTGGTAAATGTAATTTTGAAACATTAAAGAACACTGTAGTGGTCATCGTTTCTCCACTGTTAAACAGTGTTATCTAGAATAATGTACTCCCTTAAAGGAAATGGGGTGGTTTGGGGGCTCACTACTGTAATCCAAGGGATAGCAAATGTTTTATTAAGAAGTCGGGTGGTGTTTAACATCAGGATTTATTCATCACATTTAGTTTAACAGAAATCTAGAGTAAGCAACATGTTTGCTGTGTCACAGTTCACATGAAACTATACTTTTTCTGTCCATTTACGTTTTATAGATGCATGCGTATTGATAGATGCAGTTGAAGTGTGGATGGGTTGGAAAAGTCAGCAATAAGAGCACGTGTAATTGTTAATTAGTTAAAAGCTGTTACGTGTCCAGGCCTGTAGTTAGCGCTTCCCAAATTGCCATGTGGTAGTAAGTAAAATATAAATATAAAAACGTACCTTCCGTTAACCCCGCATCACCCACCAGCACCTAGCCACCTTCCTTTTCTTCTTAGCTGTGCTTTTTTTTTTTTAAGGGCTAGTTTAAGCAAGTTACCTCCTCATTTCTCACCTACACTTGAGTCACTACATCATGACTCCTGTTGCTGCTGCTCCACTGACACACTCCTTGACTTAACACTTAATACAGTACTTCAGTATTTGACACAGTAGCCTAGGCCTAGTCAGTATACTCTTCTCTTGTCATCCATCATATCATTTCCACCTAACAAATGAGGAAACAGAGACTCAGAAATAAAATAAGAATTGAAACAGATGTTGGTATCTGAGATAAGAAGCTTTATTTAACTTGAAAACTCATACATATGAGACAACTTCTGTTTTCTGACATTGTTGGATAAATAGTTGATACTGTATTCTAAGCCACAAAAGTTAAATATGCTTGAGTTTTGTGGGTATTTTAGGAAAAAATATAAACTATCCAAACAACTAGTTTTCCAAATTTATGAGTATGTAAGTCCATAACTTTTGTTATCCAAAGAAGAACTTTAACATTTGGCAGAGAAAAATGGTGGCATGAGAATAGGGGCTTGTCTTAAAGTGTTCGCCTTTGGTCTGTATTCAGTGATACAGTGATTTAAAAGGCCAGAAGAACGTTAAACTAAGATGGTGGCTTTTGAATGTCTAACCTCTTTCCTGTTCTTTCCCATTCTCCCAGGAAGTTGGCTTGAATGTGATGACTTAAAAGGCCCATGTGCTGAGAGACGTGAGAAATTTGAAGTTCCTGCTTCAGAGATTCATATTGTTATTTGGGAAAGAAAAATATCCCAAAGGATAGATACAGCAGCTGCTGGCCTTCCACTTAAAAAGACGAATGATCAGCATGCTTTTGGCAGTCAGAAACCAGTGTTTCCAGCATCCTGTTCTGTGGGTGATACTGCCTCAGCTGGAACATCTTCAGTAACTCAGCCCTCAAGTATGTCAGGTGCTTCAGCTTCTCTCTCACAGGATGACGCTGTAGTTATCGGAGATCATTTACTTTCAGGTCCACATGGTTTGGTTGACAATAATCTTTTAACTTTGACACTTGAAGAAATACAGGTTAACTCTGAAGATTTCCTGTTAGAAAACAGACCTGTGGGAGAAAATGAAGGAGTTGTTGTAACAAATACTTTGCAATCTCAAGAGTCACTGACAGATTCTTCCGTATTAGCTCCATGTATGGAAAAGCTTGTCAAAGACCAAATTGTGGATGTCAGGTTTCCATCTCAAGTTACAAATGCAGATGTGCTGTCAGTACAGCTGAATACAGAAGACACTGTAATTACTCAGCCTGGGAATAATGGTGCTACTGATCTTCCACAAGGAGTCAAGTCAGTTGAAATTGAGAAGAGTACTCAGTTAAAACAGTTCCTTTCACCAGAAACTGAGAAATTAAAGCCAGAACACGTTACATCTCAGGTGTCTAACTTCAAGAAAAAAGAAGCTGCTGCATATTCTCCAACCATAGCAGCTAGGTCGGCACACAGTCAGCCTCTGAAAGAAAATCAGAAGAAACCATTTGTGGGAAGTTGGGTAAAAGGCCTGTTAAGCAAGGGCGCTTCTTTTATGCCACCTTGTGTCTCAGCTCATACTAGAAACACTGTCACTGATTTGCAGCCTTCAGTGAAAGGGGCAAGTAATTTTGGTGGCTTTAAAACTAAAGGTACAAACCAGAAGGCTAACCGGGTATCCAAGAAAGCACGGAAGAGTGCAAGTAAGCCTCCTCCGGTGAGTACTCCTGCACCAAGTGATCCCTCATCAGATAGCACAGCTTCTCATCGGCGTGCTGCTGGTAGTGCTGACTCAGACGTTGTGAAGCAGTGTGAAAGCGCCTCTCGTGGCACTCACCTCAGTCACAGTTCCCGTGGAAATGAAAATGGCGTTTCTTCAGCCAACCACGGAAACTCAGTTGATGGCCAGATTCATCGACTTCGACTAAAACTTCTTAAAAAGCTTAAGGCAAAAAAGAAGAAATTAGCTGCTCTTATGTCTTCCCCCCAGAATGGAACACTTCCAAGTGAAAATGTGGAAGGTGAGTCCCATTGTGGGTCTCCAAATGATTGTGAATCCATAGAAGACTTGTTAAATGAACTGCAGTATCAGATTGATATTGCAGATAAATCCAGCTGCACCACAATTCCTAGTGCTTCCCAATACAGTGGGCAAACTCAGGAAGAGATTTTAGCAGAACTGCTGTCTCCTGCAACTGTTGTTTCACCAGAGCTTCCAGAGCATGGAGAAGCTGACTTCAGGTACTTGGAAATGGGAGATAACCATATTCCAGCACCAGTATCCAGTGAATTAAGCACTATTCCCCAAAACACACACCTGAGACAGGACCATGATTATTGCAGTCCCACCAAGAAACATCAAGGTGAAGTTCAGACAAACTCACTAACAAATAATTCCTGTGTTAGAATGTTAAACTTGGAGACTTCCATGAAAGCTGATATTTTTGATGAATTTTTTTCTACTTCAGCATTAAATTCTTTAGCAAATGATCCATTAGACTTACCTCATTTTGATGAATATTTGTTTGAGAGTTGTTGAATGCCTGTTAACTCTTTAGTTTAATATTTATTATTGCTCTTGAAGAACTTAAGTTACGTTTTTAGGTAGTGTTTCCACACTGGCCTTGTCTGAATAACCGTGAACAAAATGTAAGCTATGGGAGATTTTCCTTTGGTTCTACCTAGAAAAGCATGTAATCTGTTTTACAAATTAAAATTATCAAGAATTTGTTCTTTTTTTGCTTCATTTTGTACTTGTAGGAGAACGAGGATTTCAGAACACTGAAAATGAAAAATAATGTCTCATTTCTGGCGTTTTGTACAGTTGGGTGCATTAAGTGTCTAGGTTTTTAATTTGGGCCACATCGGTTGAGGAAAAGCACTAGCTTATACAAACTGAAGGCTTTGTATACTGTATCTGAATGTGTGACTGTTTTGCGAATGGTTTTGTGGTCTTTGATAAGAGCCTAAGCCTGTCTCACCCAGGTTGAGTGCTATGGAATATCAACTTCCCCTATACGATTTATCTCCTTTTCTTCTCCTTACAAAGATGGCAGGAAACCTTATTACTAGAACTTTGAATAATGTTAAGTAATTATTCAGTAAGTGATCTGTAACAGGAAAAAAGTCATCTATTTTTGCATTGATGTACAAGAAGTTTACATATTGTCATAAATACCACCTTTCTCCAATGATATTTATTTCTATAGTCGAACTGGAACACCATCCGAAAGTTCTGTTTTGGGAAGAGAATAACAACCAGTGTTGTCAAGTTGGCTGTCTGTCAGGTTTTGTTATGTATGTGAAACATTATTTAAACCTCAGCATTCCTGTGAGGGAGACCTTAGCGTCACATCTTACAGGCAGGGAACCAGGCACAGAGCTAGTGAGTTGTAGGGCTGGGATTGAGGAGAGGGTTTGCCACAGCCGCTAGATGTACTGTGGTGACCGACCTAAGAGTTCCAAGCTTCAGTTACCGTCGGGACACCCACACAGCACCCCTGCTGTAGTGGTGGGACTTAGCAGCAGTGGTTACCAAGGAAGTTGCAGGTACTGAGTACTTAATTTATTCGTCACATTTACTCCTGAGCCTTTTTTCTGATTATAGAAGTAATGCAAGTTTATTGTAAAGAAACTGGAGAAATGCAGAACAAGAAGAATTTGGGCATCTAAACATGACATTAACTACTACAAACATTTTCATGCATATAAGCTTTAAGAAATAAAATGAGATCCTGCTAATACCATTTGTATGATCCGTTTTTGCTTAATGCTTAATGAACGTTTTTCATGTCATAATTTTTGACAGCTTTTTGAATAGCTCAGTAATATTAGATTGTATGAATTTACCATTCTTTCAGGAATGTGCCCTGGGTGGCACAAACTGTTAAGTGCTTGACTAGTAGCCAAAAGTTTGGCAGTTCAAGTCCAGCCAGTGGCGCCTTGGAAGACAGTCCTGGCGATCTGTTTCTGAGAGGTCACAGCCTTGAAAACCCTATGGAGCAGTTCTGCTCCTCACACATGGGGTCGCCAGGAGTCGGAGTCAGCTCGCTGGCAGCCAGCCCCATTGTTTCACCAGTCTTTAGATTCTGAGGTGATCTGTAATGTCTTACTAGTGTTCATTGCACTGCAACGATTGTTGATAAATTTTTGTATAGATCCAAGTTATATTTTCTGGGAGTGGAATTGTTGGGCCAAAGGATATGCACATTTCACGTCTTAATGGTTGCACTCAACCCTCACCAACCCTAAGCACTAGCATTAAGAGAAAAGAAGCAACCATGACTATTTTTGTTTACATTTTCATCATTACTAGTGAAATTGAACGTTTTCTGTAACTGTTGGCCAGTTGAGTATCTTTGAGAAATTAGCTGTCCATCCCTTGTTATTGATTATTAATTCAGCAAGTTATTTCTAGATTTCAGCTCAGGGTCAAGCACTGTTCTAAGCCCCAGAGATAAGGCAACAAACAAAAGGAATTTCTTGCCCTTTGGGAGTTTGCCTTCTAAACAAGAAGATAAATATATAATGTTAGGTGGTAATAGGAGGTATGTATATAGTATCAGATGGTAATGCTGTGGAAGAAAAAAGGGAATGAAGAGTGAATGGGAGGACAGCTTTAGCCTGGGTGGACTGGGAGGGTCTCTTGGAGGTGGGTGACACTGGAGCAGAGACGTCAGTGAAGTTACAGAGTTAGCCATGTGGCTCTATGAAGAACATTCCAAGAAGAGCCCGGGTCCTCAGGAGTGGGGTGGGGTGGGGAGGTGGGGGCTTGGCATGATTGAAGACAGAGAAGAGGCCAGTGTGGTTGAGGAGAATGAGCAAGGGAAGGGATACTAGAACATGAGGTCAGAGAGGGTGACAGAAGCCAGATCTTGTAGGCTTTTTGGGCCATAGTGAGGGCTTTGTCCACCCTGAGAACAAAGAGAAGCTATCGGAAGGTTTCAGGTAAGAGAGTAACATGATCTCACCTGGGCTTTAAAAGGGTCACTGAAGTGGAGAATGACTGCAGGTGGTCAAGAATAGAGAGGTTGGAGTCCGTTACAGTCCTCCTAATGAGACTTTAGGGTGGTAGCCATGGAGGTGTTATTGGGTTACTGTGGCATTTCAAAGGTGGAGAGAGGCAACAGGATGTGTTGATGGATTGAACATGGGCTGAGAAAGGAGTCAAAGATGAACCCCAGGTTTTTGTTGCCTGAGTAAATGGATTGTACCTTTTTTTAAAAAATAGGACAGACTTCAGAAGGAAAGGATTTATAGGGAGTAAACAATTCCATTTTGGGTCTGTTAAGTGTGAGAGTCCTATTAGACTTCTAGGTAGAGATAATTTAATACAAAGATGGATCTACAGGCTGGAGCTCAGGAGAGAGCCGGAGACTGGGTACTCATTTGGGAATTACAAATTTATGGATCATATTTAATGCCATAATAGAGGATGAAGTCATCTATGGAGTTAAAACAGCCCTCAGAAACAAAGGCGGCAGTAGGAGGAAAATCAGAAGAGTATGATATCCTAAAAATCAAGGGAAGAAGGGTTTGTTTGTTTTTTTTTAAGAAAGAGGGAATGATTATCTGTCAGATGCTCCCGACAAGCAGACTTACACGAAGCCTGAGAACTGACCACTGGCTTTGCCAGTAGGAAATCCTTGGTAATTTAAGAAGGACAGTTGAAACCCCAGTAGAGTGTGAGAACAGTCGTGGATGGGTTCAAGAGAGAAGGGATGGTGAGGAAATAGAGACATAGTCCCACCTTGGAACATTTTGTGGGTGCCTGGTGGAGGAGTGTGAGGTTAAGGTTGTTGATGTTAACTAAAAGGAGAGATGTCACAGTACGTTTATGGGTGGACTCGAGTGTCCCATGGGGAGAGACAAATGGATGTTGTAAATGAGAGAAGGGCCAATTGCAGGAGGAAATTTCTCCAGGGCTTGGATCCAGTATATAAGAGGAGGAGGATTTGACCTTAAGAGCTGGAAGAATTTATCCATTCTAATAATACTAGAGAAGACAACAAATATGGGTAGAGATGTTGGAAGATGTGGTGATTAGAAAATGAGAAAGTTCTGATTGTTTTCTCAGGGAAAATATACAGTAAAATCATCAGCGGAGGGCGTGAGCAGGGGAGGAGTTGGAGATTGAAAAGGAGAAGAGGAGAGAGTGGAGAGCTAATTGAAGAGGGACATGCAGTAGGCTTGCTAGGAGGTTTATGGTCATAAATTTAACTTAGACCAGCTAAGATGCTGGTTTGTTTTTCTCCAATCATGTCTAACTCTGCAGGTGCAGGTCAGAGAGAATAGCTGGGAAATTGGTTTCAACCGTAGTAGAGGTATTGTCAGGCAAGTGGGACGGAGGGAGGAGGAAAGGAATTAAGGTTTTATACAAGGGAAAAGATTATAGTGATGGGTAAGGAGGGAAGTAGGGACGTGAGAAAGAAGCTCTGATGGCGCAGTGGTTAAGTGCTTGGCTGCTAACCCAAAGGTCAGCAGTTTGAACCCACCAGCCGCTCCATAGGAGAAAAGACATAGCAATCTGCTCCCATAAAGATTACAGCCTTGGAAACTGGGGTGATCTCTCCTATAGGGTCACTATGAGTCAGAATCGACTCAACGGCACACAAGAAGGACATGAGACAGGTAATGGTCAGTTAAAAAGTGATGGCAGATCTCAAAGGATTGGAGGTGCATTTAAAGAATGCCAGATTGGGACTAGTGGAGGAAGTAAGCTGATCAGAAAGGGATGTGCTTGAAATTAAGCTTCAGGGTGCTGTAATGGTGATGACACAGTCTGAGACTTGACAAAGAAAGCAGACGAGAAGCCCATAAAAAAAGACGAACCAAGCGGCCAGGATGGTGTATGGGTAGTCTTTGTGGAAGGCAAAGGCATCTAAATGGCAGCAGGAGTCCTGATGAAAAGAAATACACTGTCATCCAGGAGGTAGAATCCTCCAAGAAAGGCAGAACACCATGGAAACGGTAGATGACAACCAGAGGAGCAGTAATGGCTTGTGTTTCAAAGGTGCTGGAGAGTTATAAGGAGTATGTAGGACAGTGGTTGAAATGGCAACAAGGAGCAAGAAGGAACCTATCCCATGTCCAGGCCAGTAGTATGTGGGATGTGGGAGATAAAACACACCACTTGAAAGGGCTATTTCTTCAGGGGAAGTTCCGCTTAGTGTAAGGGAGTGGAACTCAGCTGCTAACCAAAAGGGTGGCAGTTTGAGCCCACCCAGTGGCTCCACAGGAGAAAAGACCTGGCAGTCTACTCTTGTAAAGGCTGTAGCCTAGAAACCCTATGGGGCAGTTCTATTCTGTCACATGGGGTCACTATGAGTTGAAATCTAACAACAAGAAGGTAGTGGAGAGAGTTTACAGACGAAGTTGAGGACATGGAAGGTCCTGTCAATGGTAGACCATTCCAGAGGGGCTCTGCGGAAGGGGTGGGAGGTAGAAGAAGTCTCAGTTATCTAGTGCTGCTATAATAAATACCACAAGTGAGTGGCTTTAACAAACAAATTTATTCTCTCACAGTTTAGGAGGCTAGAAGTCTGAACTCAGGGTGCTGACTGTAGGGGAAGGCTTTCTTTGTTGACTCTGGGGAAAGTCCTTGTTCCTTGGTTCCTTGATGATCTTCATGTGGCTTGGCATCTATCTTCCCCCATCTCTGCTTGCTTCTCTGTGCTTAGTCTGCTCTTTTATATCTCAAGAGAGATTGATTTAAGATACACCCTACACTAATACTGTCTATCACAAGGAAGACCCGTTCCCAAATGGGATTATAACCACAGGTGTAGAGGTTAGGATTACAACACATTTTTTGGGGACACAATCAATCCATAACCTTCCACCCTTTGGTTCCCTAAAATTCATATCCTTCCCACATGCAAAAAAAAAAAAAAAAAAAAAACCATCACATCATCCCAAAAGTCTTTAATCAACTCCAAGTCTAAAATCTCATCTTCCAAATCATCTAAATCAATTATGGGTGCGACTTTAGGCTTAGTCCATCCTGGGGCAAAATTCCTCTTCATCTCTGTGAACCTGTGAAATCTAGAATACAAGTTATCTTCTTCCGAAGTACAATGGTGGGACAGGCACGAGGTAGACATTTCCATTACAAATGGGAGAAATTGGAGGGAAAGAAGGTACAATGGGCACCAAGCAAGTTCAAAACCCAGCAGAACAAATTACATTAGTTCTCAAGGCTTGAAAACAATGCTTTCTTCTCTGAGACCATCTTGGCAACGGAGCGATTAGATTTAGAATTTAAAGTCCTAGGAGACTGAGATAAAGAATGCAGGGTGTGACTGGATCTTTTGGGTGACAGGTGATGGGGGACTAATGACTTCTAATTATAGCATCTTTCTTGGGATTAGTCTCTTGGACGGTTTGAAATGGTGAGACAAGATGGGAGTGTTTTGAATGGGGAGACTGGGAGCAAGGTGTCTGACCAAGGAGTGTGAGGTCTGTGGGCCTCCCTTCAGTCCTGCAGGGAGAGTTGAACTGGGGTCTTAATAATTTATATCTGCTCTTTATGAATAAGATATTAAACTTCGCTCTGCCATGTGGCAATTTTGGTTTCCAGTTGACCATTATTTTTAACATATAGAAAGTTTTGACATATAGAAGTTTCACATTATTTTACAGTCTTTTCCTTTGAAAAGAAGACTTTATGTTTTAGCGAGGTCATTTTCACCAAAAAAAAAAATGGGTGGCACAAACCTTTAAGCGCTCAGCTACTAAACTGAAAGGTTGGAGGTTTGAATCTACCCAGAAGCACCTCAGAACAAAGGCCTGGCCATCTGCTTCCAAAAGGTCGCAGCTATGAAAACCCTATGGAGGAGTTCTACTCCGTACACGCCACGAGTCGGAATCGATGGCAAATGGTTTGGATTTTTTTGTTCCTGGTTTGTATTTTCTTCTAATGAAACTAGGTTTTTCTCTTTTGCATGCGAATCTTTAATTTTTTTGGAATGTATTTTAATGTGTAGCATTGAGGTTTCTATTTTTTTCTATTTTTCCCCAAAGAGTGAACTTATTGTTCAAAAACCATTTATTGAATAATTCTCAGTTATTTAACCATTCAGAACACACCACTTATATTAAATTTATTAACAAATGTTCAAATCCCATAGTATGCTGAGGTTATGGGAAAAAAAAAATAGTGGCTTATGGATAGCAGTGGCTGCAACGATTGTGAGGGTGGCGCAGGTCCGAGCAGCGTTTCGTTCTGTAGTACACAGGGTCTCTATGAGTCAGAACTGACTTGATGGCACCTAACACCATTATAGGATACTAATTCAAAAAGTAATACAATGATTCAATACCAGTTTTTGCAAAAGAAAAAAGGCTAGGAGGAAAGTCTGTTAAATTTTAGCCAATTTTTCTTCCAGTTTAACATTATCACAATAATGCACTCTGCAAGTCAGAAAAAGAGTATGAAAAAGGAAAAGATACCATTTATTTATGTGTAAAGTTTTGCTGGGTCCCACAATAGCAAATGACAAAATGGACTGGCCTCTTTAAGCTTAGAATCTGGGGGCCAAAAGTTATTGATCAATAATGTGTCTGACTAGGGAAGAAGAGGACCTCATGGCAGGAGGGGTGGAACCAATCTGGTGCATTAGGGTAAGGAGCCCTGGTGGTGCAGTGGTTAAGCACTTGGCTGCTAGCTGAAAGGTCAGCAGTTCGAATCCACTAGCTGTTCCATGGGAGGAAGATGTGGCATTCTGATCCCGTAAAGATTACAACCTTGGAAACCCTATAGGAAACCCTGTCCTATAGGGTCGCTGTGAGTTGGAATCGACTTGATGGCAACAGGTTTGGTTTTGGTTTGGTATCCCAAAGAAATGAGGCAACTCCTTGAGTGAATGTCTGTCTTAGTCATCTAGTGCTGCTATAACAGAAATACCACAAGCGGATGGCTTTAACAAACAAAAATTTATTCTCTCATAGTCTAGAAGGCTAGAAATTGGAATTCAGGGTGCCAGCTCCAAGGGAAGGCTTTCTCTCTCTGTTGGCTGTGGGGGAAGGTCCTTGTCATCAATGTTCCCCTGGTCTAGGAGTTTCTCAGCGCAGGACCCCAGGTCCAAAGGACAAATTCCATTCCTGGCTCTTCTTACTTGGTGGTAATGAAATCTGTCTCCTCTACTCCTTTCTCTCTTTTGTATCTCAAAATAGACTAACTCAAGATACAATCTAATCCTGTAGATTGTGTCCTGCCTCATTAACATAACTGCCTCTAATCCTGCCTTATTAACATCATAGAGGTTACAATTTACAACGCATAGGATAATTACATCAGATCACAAAATGGAGGACAACCACATAATACTGGGAATCATGGCCTAGCCAAGTTAACACACATTTTGGAGGGACACAATTCAATCCATAACAGTGTCCCTGCCATAGTTAAAGAGCCACCCACAGCTTGTTGGCTCAGACACAAGCATGTGCAGTGAATTTATCCATGAGTCTTTCTGACCCTCTTCTGCTTCTCTCCACCAGGAGGTTCACAGCCCCTCTTCCCCTACCACTGTTCCCTCTGGGAATCACAAGAGGGAGGGGAGCTGAAAGGCCCACCAAGGGCTTCTAAGTAAAGTACATGCATGAAAAGGCAGAGAGCAAAAGTGCTAAAGTGACAAGAAGTTTGGCACTGGAGCAGTTTAAAACAATAAGTAGATTAGACATAACCACGTAAGCGAGAGGTCGTAGGGGAAAAAGGAACTCCTGTGAAATACTTCCAATCTCAAAAGGAAAATGCATTTTCAGTTACGGTACTGCCGGCACTTAATAGCTTGGTAAAGCACCCTTCTTGCCAGCTTTCTTTTGATTATAGCCTTCCCACTGGGCTTGGAGGCAGAGATTATCTAAATATGCTGAGAAAGTTCAAGTGTCTCTACAACTCACCTGCTATTTAATGCACCCCTCAGCCTGGAGGCAATGTAAACCAGGCCTAGTCAGCAGGATGGCAAAATGTTTGCAGTTGTAAACTGATGTCCTACTGGCTATGAAACTTGTGATTACTGGAAAGAATCCCTGTGCTTGGTAATTAGTAGAGAAAGTCTATATTTAAAACATCAGTCAGTTCTATACTGGGCCTTGTCCATTGCATATTTTCACCTATGTAGTGTTTATTATAAACCCACTGCTGTCGAGTCGATTTCAACTCATAGTGACCCTATAGGACAGAGTAGAACTGCCCCATAGAGTTCCCAAGGAGCAGCTCGTGGATTCAAACTGCTGACCTTTAATGGTTTGCAGCCAAACGCTTAATCACTGTGCCACCAGGGCCTCAGTGTTTATTATAGTGAATTCCAATGATCAGACCAACCTATATTCAAGTGTAAGTGAATATTCTGTGCAATTAACTATAAATAAACCATCATTTTGTGCACACATACATGTGACAACCTACTCAGTTTATTATTCAGGTAGTCCATCTCCTTATTTTGAAGTGTGTCTACTTGACTGGCCATCCATAGGGTTTTTACTGGCTGTATTTCAGAAGTAGATCCTGAGGCATTTCTTCCTTGTCTGCCTTAGTCTGGAAGCTCCATTGAAACCTGTCTAAAACCCACTGCCATCAAGTCGATTCTGACTTATAGTGACCCTATAGGACAGAGTAGAAGTACCCCATAGGGTTTCCAAGGCTGTAATCTTTATGGAAGCTGACTGCCACATCTTTCTCCCATGGAGTGGCGCTGTTTTCTTGGTGGTATGAGGTCCCCATGTCTCTGTGTTCACTTCTCTTTTATATCTCAAAAGAGATTGGCTTAAGACATTATCTAATCTTGTAGATCTCATCAATATAACTGCCACTAATCCATCTCATTTCATCATAGTGATAGGATTTATAACACATAGGCAAATCATGTCAGATGGCAAAATGGTACACAATCATACAATCGGGGGACACAATTCAATCTATGACAGTAACCAATGTCACAAAACAATATGTGTACTAATTGTTTAATGAGAAGCTAATTTGTTCTGTAAAACTTCATCTAAAGTGCAATAAAAAAAAGCTACATATTATATGAATCCATTTACATGATATTATGGAAAAGGAAAATCTTCAGGGACAGAAAACAGATCAGTGGATGTCAGGGGCTGAGGTTGGAGAGAGGCTTGACTACAAAGAAGTGTAAGAGGATTCTTTGGGGCAATTGAATTGTTCTGTACCTTGATTATGATAGTGGTTACACAACTGTATGTGTTTGTCAAAATTCACAGTAATAATACACCTAAAAATAAAACATTTTACAATATATAAGTTATTCTGCAATAAACATGATTTTAAAAATCTGAAAAAAAAAAAAAAGAAAATGTTCTACATCCTACTTTGGTGAGTAGCATCTAGGGTCTTAAAAGCTTGTGAGCAGCCATCTAAGATACTCCACTGGTCCTACCCCGTCTGGAGCAAGGGAGAATGAATAAAAAAAGACACAAGGGAAAGGTTAGTCCAAAGGACTAATGGACCACAAGTACCACAGCCTCCACCAGACTGAGTCCAGCACAACTAGGTGGTGCCTGGTAACACACCTACTGCTCTGACAGGGATCACAAGAGAGGGTCCCAGACTGAGCTGGAGAAAAACATAGAACAAAATTCTAACTCACAAAAAAAGACCAGACTTACTGATCTGACAGAGACTGGAGAATACCAGAGACTATGGCCCCTGGACACACTTTTAGCTCAGTACGGAAGTTACTCCTGAGGTTCACCCATCAGCCAAAGATTAGACAGGCCCATAAAACAAAAAGAGACTAAATGGCCACAGCAATCCAAGGACAAGGATAAGAATGCAAGAGGGGACAGAAAAGCTGGCAATGGGAAACCCAAGCTCTAGAAGGGGAGAGTATTGACACGTCATGGGGTTGGTGACCAATGTCACAAAATAATATTTATATTAATTGTTTAATGAGAAACTAATTAGCTCTGTAAACTTTCATCTAAAGCATAAAAAAAAAAAAATCCAAGATCTCTCCTGAAGTACATAGCTGTCAGTAATAGGATAATATCCATAGTTGGAAAATATGGCATTGGTGATAGAAATGACATCGGAGATCACATGATAGAATTTTGCAAGACTAACGACATATTCATTGCAAATACCTTTTTTTCAACAACGTATATGGAGACTATACATGTGGACATTGCCCAGTGGAATACACGGGAATCAAATCGACTACATCTGTGGAAAGAGATGATGGAGAAGCTCAATATCATCAGTCAGAACAAGTCCAGGGGCTGACTGTGGAACAGACCATCAATTGCTCATATGCAAGTTTAAGTTGAAGCTGAAGAAAATTAAAACAAGTCCACAAGAGCCAACGACCTTAAGTATATCCCACTTGAATTTAGAAACCATCTCAAGAATAGATTTGACACACTGAACACTAATGACTGAAGACCAGACGAGTTGTGGAATGACATCAAGGACATCACACATGAAGAAAGCAAGAGGTCATTAAAATGACAGGCGAGAATGAAAAGGCCAAATGGATGTCAGAAGAGACTCTGAAACTTGCTTTTGAACATAGAATAGCTAATGGAAGAAATGATGAAGTAAAGAAGCTGAATGCAAGATTTCAAAGGGCGGCTTGAGAAGACAAAGTAAAGTATTATAATGAACTGTGCAAAGAGCTGAAGTTCGAAAATCAAAAGGGATGAACACACTTGGAATTTCTCAAGCTGAAAGAACTGAAGAAAAAATTCAGTCCTCGAGTTGCAATTTTGAAGGATTCTATGGGCAAAATATTGAACAAAGCAGGAAGCATTCATAAGAAGATGGAAGGAATACACAGAGTCAGTGTATCAAAAAGAATTGATGTTCCACCATTTCAGAAGGTAGCATATGATCAAGAGCCAATGGCAATGAAGGAAAAAGTCCTAGTTGCCCTGAAGGCTTTGGCAAAAAACAAAACCCCCGTTGACATCAAGTTGATTCCGACTCATAGCTGCCCTATAGGACAGAGTAGAACTGCCCCATAGGGTTTCCAAGGAGCAGCTGGTGGATTTGAACAGCCGACCTTTTGGTTAGCAGCCAAACTCTTGACCACTGCACCACCAGGGTTCCAAAACAAGGCTCCAGGAATTGACGGAATGCTAATTGAGATGTTTCAACAAACGGATGCAGTGAGGGAGGTGCTCATTTGTCTATGACAAGAAATTTGGAAGACAGCTTCCTGTCCAACAAACTGGAAGAGATCCATATTTGTGCCCATTCTAAAGAAAGGTGATCCAACAGAATGCAGGAATTATC
>NW_004444054.1:3229081-3230201 GCF_000243295.1 Trichechus manatus latirostris
CTGCTTTACCAAGCATGATATTCTTCTCCAGGGACTGTTCCCTTCTGATAACATGTCCAAAGTATGTGAGGTGAAGTCTTGCCATCCTTACTTCAATATAATGTAATGTAATTAACCAATGTCTTTAGGTAACTAACACCAGTGTAGAGTGTATCCTAAATCTAATCATTTCTGAGTTATTGTGATGGTTAAAGTTGTATGTCAACTTGGCTGGGCCATAATCCTCAGTGGTGTGGCAGTTATGATGTAGTTTGACTTTTTAATGATGTAATCACCTCCATAATGATATCTGATATAATGTGATCACCTCCATGGTGAGATCTGTTGGGAGCAGTCAATCAGTTGAAAGTGACTTTCCTTGGGGGTGTGGCCTGCATCCAATATAGAGGGACTTTCTGGCAAGGCTTGCTGGCTTTTGCTCACTCTGGATCTTGAAGCTGGCTCCTGTTCATCTAACCTCCAGTTCTTGGGACTTGACCTAGCAGCTTAGCTTCCCACTTACCTGCCGATCTTGGGGTTTATTGGGCTCCACAGGCTGTGAGCCAGAGGCCTGCTATCTGACCTAGCAATAGTAGATTCACCAGCCCCTGCGGCTCCGTGAGTCAGGAGAAGGCTCCAGCCTGACCCATGGACTTGGGACTTTCCAGCCTCTATAACAACCTGAGCAATTTCCTTTATATAAACCTCTCTTTACATATATTTATACACGGCACTGGTTTTGTTTCTCTAGAGAACTCAGCCTAAGAGTTCTCTAAAAGCAGCAGATTAGATACAGAGTCACACACAGAGGAAGACAGATGCCATGTGAGGATCGACCACAAACCAAGGAACCAAAGAACATCCAGAGCTACTGACAAGGAAGGAATCTTGACAGGGCTGAGACTTTGATTTGAACTTTTAGCCTCAAGAACTGTGAGAAAATAAGTTTCTGTTCCTCAAAGCCACCCACTCTTGGTATTTCTGTTACAACAGCACTAGGAAATTAAGCCCGAGCTGTTACAACTTTTTTGAATCTGTCTCCATCTCTCACTATATCTCTTCCTCTTGGATCTATCACTCTCCTGTCCTTCTTCTTTTCCTTCTTCCCTCGCCCCGGTGTCTTTCTCTGGCTCATGAACTC
>NW_004444054.1:3232739-3241745 GCF_000243295.1 Trichechus manatus latirostris
GAGAAAGGAATTCCTCAGCAGATGTTAAGCAGGTAAGTGGGGTGGAGTCGGGGAAGAGCACATCTGGGCAGAGGGAAAGGCATCTGGGGAGGGAGTGTGGGGGTGTAACAAGGCAGCATGGGCCACTTAAAGAACCCCTGGAAAGTTCTCATAACGACGTGAAGATTTCCTGTGGGAACATGGTAGGAAACAAGGCTGCAGGGATCATGAAGGCCCTTGTGTGGTCAGCTCAAGAATTTGAACTTTATCCTGAAGGAACTTTGCAGCCTAAAATCATCATTAATAACTGGAAATAGTCTCTGCCCTCAAGGAGCTTGTTGTTGTTAATTGCTGTCAAGTCCATTCTGACTCATGGCGACACCATGTGTTACAGACTAGAACTGCCCCATAGGGTTTTCTTGGCTGTAATCTTAATGGAAATGGATCACCAGGCCTTTCTTCCATTGTGCCACTGGGTGAGTTCAAACTGCTAGCTTTTAGGTTAGTAGTTGAGCATGAAAATGGTCTCTGCCCTCAAGGAGTTTATACCTAGCATGAATGTGTTCTGCTTTTAAAGTAGAAGGACATGCCTTCTAAGTCCTGACAACTTCAGTGATAACAAATATTATTGTTGTTAGGTGACATCAAGTTGGTTCTGATCCATAGTGACCCCATGTACAACAGAACAAAACACTGCCTGGTTCTGTGCCATCCCCACAATATGGTTGAGTTCATTGTTGCAGCCACTGTGTCAATCCATCTTGTTGAAGGTCTTCCTCTTTTTCGCTGACCCTCTACTTTACCAAGCCGTGTTGTCCTCCAGGGCTGGACCCTCCTGATAACATGTCCAAAGTACATAAGACAAAGTCTCGCTATCTTTGCTTCTAAGGAGCCTTCTGGCTGTACTTCTTCCAAGACAGATTTGTTTGTTCTTCTGGCAGTCCACGGTATAGTCACTAATCTTCGCTAACACCAAATATCAGGCCTTCTTTATCCTAAAATGTTAAACTAGATTTTAACAATATGTATATTGTGATATGACTTAATTTCTCTCCATTTTCTTGTAAGCCAGCCTTAAGTGTAGGCGGGAAGTTTGGAATTTTGAAGGGCATCAGAAAAGCCGTTACCTAAGAACATTTTTGGGGGGCTATCTGTTACTCTGCCTGGAATTTCACAAGTGCAACATTATTTCTCCGTCTTTAGGGCCCCTGACAAGACAACAGAGGATATTTTATTATCAGCAATTTTTTGAAAAATAATTATCAGCTAGCATTTGCCAGGCATTCTGTAAGACTCAGGGACTAACGACTCAGTTAAGTACTCTTTCTTCTAGGTCTCTAAACTATACCCATGGTAAATAGACCCCAGAGACAAAGCACCTACCACATGACCTCAATCTTGGCAGAAATGAATTATATTACTGTGTTATCACATTATCATGTGATTTACTGTCTTGATAGAAGGTCTTATGTGAATCATCTGCTTGAAAAATATTCGTGTTCTTTGTGAAACTATGTCATCTGAGATCTTTTAACAGACACCCATATAATTTCTGCTTGGTATTTTTTCCCAGGGAAAATGGTGTCAGCAATGTAGGGTAAATTTGACGCCTTCTCCTAAAGCCCGAATGCTTATATTCAAATCCGTTGTCTAAAAGCTGTAACAGAGTAACTTGATAGTGTCTTAAGATGGTTAGGCTTCCGCATACTTTTGCGCGTTTTCATCTGTAAGGCTCATCAAATCCTTTGGAAAGGTGAAAGGAGACTGAATAACTACACTGGCTTTTTGATGATGTCAGCTTTTGCTGAGAGCAAGCAGTGGTATTTATTCATTCACTTGTAAATGGGCAGCAGAGTTGTTTTTTGCCATTACAAATCCTGTTGCTGTGAACGTTCTTGGGTGTTTCGAAGCACACATCAACAGAAGTGGCCAAATCCAGGGCAGTTTCAGTGCCGCCCTTGGGTTCACGCACGTTTCGTGCCAAACATTAAGAGAATACCGTCTTCTTCTAGCCTAGAAACACTGTAGTGTCGTACTGCTATTTGGTGAAAATTCTCAGGGTTACGATTTTTTATTTTAAAATAACTCCTAAAAGTAACGCTGCCGTCCCTGGGTGGGCTCGAACCACCAACCTTTCGGTTAACAGCCGAATGCGCTAACCGATTGCGCCACAGAGACCCAGCTGCTCAAAGTGGTGATGCTGGGTGTACACATTCCTCAGCGGCGGCGGCCTCGCCAGCCTGAGCGTCTACCTCAGAGGAGCCGCGGGCGCCCGAGGAGGTGGCGGGAGGAGCCGCGGCCGCCCGGGAAGAGCCGCAGGGGCGGAGCCCAGGCCTCCGACGCCCGGCCACCCCGGAGGCCGGGGATAGCGGGCTCGCCTCCCACCATCCCCGCCCGCGCGTGCGGCCTGATGGCTCCTCTGAGAAAAAAAGACGGGCGCTGCTCGCTGGCCCTCAGGGTTCCTGAGGAAGAGCGAACGGTTCTTTTCAGCTCCAGAGTCTCCTCCCAGCACCCAGTGCGTGCAGCTCTGTGCGGGGGTTTCCAGAGCCTGCAGACAGCGCCCGCCCGCAGGGAGCCTGTAGTCTGAGGAGAAAAGTTTGGGAAGGGGATGAGGTCGCAAATAACTATAATAACTATTATGATGTTGTTATGCGCCATCCAGTCTTTTCAACTTATAGCGTCCCCATGTGACAGAGTAGACCTGCCCCATAGGGGTTTCTTGGCTGTCATCTTTAAGGAAGCAGATCACCAGGTCTTTCTTCCGCAGTGCAGCTGGATGGGTTCAAATCACCAGAAAATATGGTCAGTTCTGCAAGAGAAGAAGAAAGTGCTATACAGGTTTAAAGGATGGGAGTCACAACCATTTAGGCCCTAAACTTAAGAGCAGCGTTTCTCAATCTTTTGTTGTTGTTATTGTCCCTCCCCCTTAGACATTTTTTCTTTCGTCACCACCCCCCGCCATGAAATTTTAATACCATAGATAACATTGAAGGAGTAAGATTTTTTCATCTCCTGTTTTTGGGTGCCCTGCAGTTGATTTTTCACTCATAGCAACCCCATGTGACAGAGTAGAACTGTCCTATAGAATTTTCTAAATTGTAATCTTTACAGAAGCCAAGCACCAGATCTTTCTCTTGAGGAGGAGCTGGGTGGATTTGAACCGCTAATCTTTTGGTTAGTAGCCAAACACTTAACCATTGGGCTACCAGAGCTCCCATTTTACCTCCTAAGCCCTGGTGGTGCAGTGGTTAAGAGTTTGGCTGCTAACCAAAAGGTCAGCAGTTCGGGAATTCACCAGCCACTCCTTGGAAACCCCTCTGGACTATGAGTCAGAATTGACTTGATGGCAACAAGTTTGGCTTTTTGGTTTTTTTAATGAACCTTCTAAGAACCAACTTTCACCCCATTTGAGGGAGGGGGTATGGCCTCCATTGAGAATGCAGAGCGTAGGGCATGTTAAAAAGGGCTGTCACTAAGATAAGCCTTTAAGTTTGAAATGACCAGTGAAGGTTTCCACCTTTCCCTTGCTTCAAAATTTAACCCACTGAAATCTAGAACATCTGTGAAGGAGGGTGGTAGAGGCTTCAGCATTGTACTATACCCTTAACAGGGTGAGAAAAGCAAAGCACGTCGTGGCTTTCATTTTTCTTCTGGATAGCACAATCGGAAGAGTCCGTTTGGGAGCCTCTCCCCTTGTCTCCTCACCCCACAAAATAGGGGAATTCACCCTGGTTCTCCACAAAGTAAGTCCAGTCCTGTGCATTCCATGTTCTTATCCTAACTCCATCTCATCTGTGTGGGACCCTTCTCTTGAACCCGAGTTCTACCACCCTTCTTTTTCTTGCCAGGCTCTGCTTCAGTGAGGAGGACGTCCTGGGATGAAGGAGCCCAGACTGTCCGATGAAGGGTGGAAAGGGCTCAGGGGCTTTACAGAACTGGTCCTGTGCAATGCAGTGTGCAGATAACACAACCTTCCTTGCTGAAAGCGAAGAGGACTTGAAGCACTTAACTGATGAAGATCCAAGACCACGGTCTTCAGTATGGATTACACCTCAACCTAAAGAAAACAAAAATCCTTACAACTGGACCAAAAAGCAACATCATGATAAACGGAGAAAATATTAAAGTTGTCAAAGATTTCATTTTACTTGTATCCACAATCACCGACCATTGAAGCAACAGTCAGGAAATCAAATGACATATTGCATTGAGCAAAACTGCTACAAAAGATCTCTTTAAAGTGTTAAAAAGCAAAGATGTCACTTGGAGGACCCAAGCGATGGTGTTTTCAATCGCCTCATATGCATGTGAAAGCTGGACAGTGAATAAGGAAGACCGAAGAAGAACGGATTCGTTTGAATTACGGTGTTGGCGAAGAATATTGAATATACACCATGGACTGTCAGAAAAAGTCGCAAAGCTGTCATGGAAGAAGTACAGCCAGGGTGCTCCTTAGAAGCAAGGATGGCAAGACGTCATCTCACATACTTTGGACATTGGACATGTTATCAGGAGGGACCAGTCCCTGGAGAAGGATATCATGTTTGGTAAAGCAGAGAGTCAGAAAAAAGAGGAAGACCCTCAACGAGATTGACTGACACAGTGGCTGAAACAGTGAGCTCAAGTATAACTACGATTTTGAGGATGGTGCAGGACCCGGCGGTGTTTCGTTCTGTCATACGTAAGGTCGCTACGAGTCGGAACCAACTTGATGGCACCTAACAACAACTTATATGTATATACGTATACATATACATTCTTGCAGTCAGAATTGACTGGAAGGCAATGGGTTTAAAATATATACATGTATTTTAAATGAGTTACTTTCATTTAGGAAGAATACTCCAAGCTACAGATCCATAGCAGAGTATTAAGACTTTATTTTTTTTTTAACATTTGTGATTATAACATCAAATATTTAAAATATTTTACAGTTAAATGGTAGTTAATTCTATAATGTGTGACAAATAAAATCGTAACGTTTAGCCTCATTAGTAATAAAAAAAATTAAATGAAACAAAAATTTTGCTCTTCTCAAATAGCAAAGAGAAAAAAGAGCTCACACTAAAATGCTGTGAGAAGGTCAGTTGCCAGCAGGACTGATGACAGTAAAGTTGGTATATTATTTCTGGATAACAGTTTAGTAACAGGCATGTTAAATAATGCTTATACTCTCTCATCTAGAAATTCTATGTTTGAAATCTATCCTAAGATAATAATCAGAGATGTGATTAAATTTTATCATCATAGTATTATTTATAATAGTGATAAATAGCAAACAACCTAGATGTCTAGCAACAGGAAGAAATGATAAATTGTAGTACATTCAGAGAACAGAGTATTATTTATTTTTGTTAGGTGCCATTGAGTTCTTTTAGAATAACAGCGACCCAGCGTGACAGAGTAGAACTGCCCCCACTGGGTTTTCTAGGCTGCCTGGGGGTGCAGTGGTTAAAGCAATCAGCTGCTAACCAAAAGTTTGGTGGTTTGAACCCACCAGCTGCTCTGTGGGAGAACGATATGGCAGTCAGCTTCCATAAAGATTTACAACCTTGGAAACCCTATAGGGCAGTTCTACTCTGTCCTGTGGGGTCGCTATGAGCCGGAATCGACTTGATGAGAACGGGTTTGGCTTTTTTTTTTTTTTTAAATCTTTATGGGAGTAGATTGCCAGCTGTTTATCATGCGGAGCCGCTGGTTGGATTTGAACCACCAACCTTTCAGTTAGCAGCTAAGTACCTAACCATTGTGCCACCCAGGCTCCAATAGAGTATCCATTATACAGACATAAAATAATATTTTCAAAGAATGCTTAATAATATGGTCACGACAAAACATGAAGTTAAGAGGTAGCGTGGAGAACCGTACGATCATGATACCTTCCTATGAGCTGGCACCATGTGAAAGACTGGAGACATTCAATCCTCATAGCAACCCTAGGAGGTGGATGCTGGTACCAGCAGAGAGAGCAATTCACGCGAGGTTACACAGCTAGTGAGTGGTAGTTGTTGCTGGGAGCCGTCAAGTCAATTATGGCTCATGCAACCCCATGTGACAGAGCAGAACTGTCCCATAGGGTTTCCTAGGCTGTAATTTTTACAGGAGCAGATTGCCAGGCCTTTCTCCCACAGAGCCTCTGAGTGGGTTCAAAGCGCCAAACTTTTGCTTAACAGTCGAGTGCTTAACCATTGTGTTAGCAGGGTGCACTGTGAGTGGTAGAGCCGGTTCATTCCCAGAGAGTCAGGCTTCTAACCATTTTACCACATGACCTCTCTCACTGCATAGATAGTATAAACCCAGATTGCCTGTTTGTGTGCGTGTATGCGTGTGTGTGTCTATACGTGTATATAGTATTTGGAAAATTCTCCAAAATATTATTAATTATGATCTCTGGGTGGTGATTTTTATTTTCTCCTTTATTCTTCCTCATTTTCTCGAGTGTTTGCAGCACGCAGTACTTTGCTGGGGACTGTACATCTGTAGGCAGCAGCAGTTTCCCTGTGTTACAGATAGAGGGTGGTAGGTGGTTACTGTCTGGCCTGGATCCTCTGCATGCTGGGTGCAGAGTGCCAGCTTGTGAGGTGGTAACCCCGGGCAGCCTAATCTGCGCGCACACAGGTCTTTGCCATGTACATTGTAATCCTCACACTGGTCTGTCTTCTCTAACGCTTTCACCCACTTGAAAAAAGGGTGCCTGAGGAACATGGAAACCAGTTCTGTGGGGCGTTTTACAATGTGACTCTTAGTAATGAATGTGCTTTCATTTTAAAAATTAGAGTAACTTCCTGAGGTTTTAGGTGACTTCTACATTCCTTTTTTTTTGAATATCTCTTTGCACATATATTTGTGTATACATATGGAGTCCTGGTGGTATAGTGGTTAAGAGCTTGGCTTTAACCAAAAGGTCGGTAGTTGGAAGCCACCAGCTGCTCCTTGGAAACCATATACGGCAGTTCTACTCTATCTTATAGGGTCACTGTGAGTTGGAATCAACTCGACGGCAATGGGTTTGGTTTTTGTATTTTTTTAGCCAGGAACTGGGCTAGTTCTCCAGGGGTATCCCTTCTGCCTAGGACTCTATGGAACACTGTACCAGCCCTCAGGCCACTTTAATCCACATGGGGAAAGAGGAGAGCCATAAAAGTTTCAAGGCAGTGCATGCCAACTGAGTGGCGCAGACCGTAAATGTTGTCGGAATTGAGGCGAATCAATCACTGAGCAGTCAACGCAGACCCCATGGAGGAGGGGACCTTGGCTGATCCTTGAGAAAAAGGTGAGATTTGGACAGTGAGCAGAAGGGACAGAGGCGTGGATGTGTGATCCTAAGTAGATCAGCCCAGCTGAAGCAGAGAATTTACAGAGTGGGTTGGCGGTTCGAACCCACCAGCCACTCTGTGGGAGGGAGAAAGATGTGGCAGTCTGCTTCTGTAAAGATTCCAGCCTTGGAAACCCTATGAGGCAGTTCTACTCTGTCCTACAGGGTCGCTATGGGTTGGAATTCTCTAGATGACAACGAGTTTGTTTCAAGGTGGGAGAGAAAGACTGCTGATTGGTGACAAAATATGGAGGGCCCAGAATAGCAGGAGGAAACCCTTGTGGTGTAGTGGTTAAGAGGTTGGCTGCTAACCAACAGGTCAGCAGTTCAAATCCACCAGGTGCTTGTTGGAAACTCTATGGAGCAGTTCTACTCTGTCCTATAGGGTTGCTGTAAATTGGAGTTGAGTTGATGGCAATGAGTTTTTTGGTTTGGAATACGAGGACAGACTATTTGGATTATCAAATTGTGTTCATAGGATTGCACATAGCATTGTCCAAGGATTAGGAACAGTGTTGTTTGTAATAGCGGAAAATTTTAAATGACTTAATCCTCAAACATGACTACATCACTATGGTATATTTAGGAGCCCTGGTGGTATAGTTGTTTAGAGCGTGGCTGCAAACCAAAAGTTTGGCAATTCGAATCCACCAGCCACTCCTTGGAAAGCTTATGGGTCGGTTCTACTCTGTCGATGGCAACAGATTTGATTTTTGTTTGGTTTATGGTATATTCATACAGCGTGCACTGAGGGTGCACCGGAAACGTAGAACAGAGGAGGGACTTGTTAACAGAGAGGGCTTAGGAAAATTAATCTGGCATGTGAAGAATCTGGGAGTAGGAAGACTAGTTGGATTTCAATACACCAGATATGAAGTGAGGACGGACTTGGAAAGAGGAGGAAAGCCAAAGATTTTACAGAGGGAGAAGCGTAGCATGCCAGTGATAAGCGCTGATGGTATTCGCCATTTGTTGAAACTCTTAACTTGGTTCCATAGATGACGATAAGAGTCCCAGGGTGGTGTAACAACCATGCCCTCAGTTGCTAACCCAAAGACTGGAGGTTCAAGTTTACCCAGGGGCGCCTCAGAAGAAAGGTCTGGAGATCTACTTCTGAAAAATCAGCCATTGAAAATCCTACGGAGCACAGTTCTACTCTGACACACACGGGGTCCCCGTGAGTCTGACATAAAGAATTTTATTTATGCCAAGCCATCTGATGAATATATATCTACATCTTTCTCCTGTGGAGCGGCTGGTGGGTTGAAACTGCCAATCTTTTGGTTAGCAGCTGAGCGCTTTAACCACTGTGCCACCCAAACCATTGCCGTCAAGTTGATTCCGATTCACAGTGACCCTATAAGGACAGAGTAGAACTGCCCCATAGGGTTTCCAAGGCTGAAATCTTTACAGGAGACTACCTCATTTTTTTCCCGTGGAGCCGCTGGTGGATTTGAGTGGCCGACCTTTCGGTTAACAGCCGAGCGCTTAACCACTATGCCACCCCATATATATAGATATATATATATATATTGGCTGTTCTAGGTGACCTGCTCCATTGAGGTAGCCCTGATTAAAAAGACTTTCTTTTTTATTTCTGATCTAAAGATTGCTGTATTTTGAAATCCTATTTTTCAAATGTTATTCTTTTGTGAGAAAGAATCATCACTTTTTTTTTTTTTTCTTAATTGTGCTTTAGGTGAAAGTTTACA
>NW_004444054.1:3246761-3251180 GCF_000243295.1 Trichechus manatus latirostris
GTCACAGAAGTAAATCAAAGCAAAAACACTGAAAATAGGGAAACAGATATCAATATGTAAAAGATGACAACACTGAAATAAAGTAACCTAGAAATAAGCATGGCCCCCAGATTCTCTATCAGCCCAGAACTAAAATAATTTGCGAGGCCAACTCCTCAGATAGGGATTGGACTGGATTGTGGGACATAAAGTGATACTTGTGAGGAGTGTGCCTTTTAGCTCAAGTAGATATAAAAGACTAA
This sequence comes from Trichechus manatus latirostris, assembly GCF_000243295.1. Lineage (NCBI taxonomy): Eukaryota > Metazoa > Chordata > Mammalia > Sirenia > Trichechidae > Trichechus > Trichechus manatus. Next base: position 3,247,004 of record NW_004444054.1, read on the forward strand.
ACGGGCAGCTTCTGTCTGGAGGTGAGATGGGATGGCAGAGAGGGTTGGGAGCTGGTTGAGTGGACGTGGGGAATCAGGGGTGGAAAGGAGGAGAGTGCTGTCACAGTATGGGGAGAGCAATCAGGGTCACATAACAATGTGTGTATAAATTTTTGTGTGGGAGACTAACTTGAAATGTAAACTTCATTTAAACTACAACAATAAAAAAAATAAAAAGAAAGTAGATCTCTCTGAAGAGGAAATACACAGGAGGTTCCAACGTTACCTGTCACGTTTTATTCCTGGAAAAAAAAATAATCCGAAGGAAGTATAGTAAAATGTTAGGATTTGACAGAGCGTCCCAGTGGGTGCACAGATTTTTGTTATTTTATTTTAACTTATCTTTATGTTTGAAATGTTTCATAATAGTATTTTAAAAGACAAGTGAGAACTCTTTATCAAAACCACCAGAGACATGGTTGTTGCAGAAATAGTACCTTATTCTAGTTCAAGCTCTCTTTCCTGGAAGTTTCTTGTTTGACTTCAGCACACATGCTGAGAGTTTGTATGTACCTAGATGGGAAGATTTAAAATATTATGAGATGTAAATTCTCCTAAAATTGATCTGTAAATTTAATGCTATTCTAGTAGGATTGTGGGAAAAATGTATATGCATAGCGTGATATATATGTATATATGAATGTATGTGTATGTATCTGACTATGTGTACAAAAAGATCTGGAAGGAGACACACTGAACAATTTAAGAGTTACCTTTGCAGAGTAGAATTGTCTGGGAGATGAGAGGGATCTTTCATTTTTGTTTGACTTTTTTTTATCAGCATGACTAGCTTTTGCAAATAAAATTAAAGTAGATAATATCCTCGTCTACCAACCTCAGGAGTGCCTGGATGGTACAAACGGTTAACGTTCTCGATTGCAAACCGAAAAGTTGGCAATGCCGGTCCACCCAGACACACTTGGAAGAAAGACCTGGAAATCTACTTCCGAAAGGTCACAGCCTTGAAAACCCTACGAAGCACAGTTCTATTCTGACACACCTGGGGTTGCCATGAATTGGAGTTGTCTCAACGGCGAACTGGTTTACCGACCTCAAACGTTGCTAGGTATAAAATTCAGCTATAAATGTCAATGAGAGAGCTCTCTGAAAAATTAAAATAAATGATACAATTAAAAAAGTTTATCAATGACAATTATTCTCAAAAGGTTCTCAAGGCTGTGTTCTGAGTACATATACATATACATCCTACGCTTGTCCTGCAATCCTAGTGTTAAATTTATGGGTCAATTTTACATTTGCATTCTGGATCTAACCTCCTGTGCCCATGCAGCTGGTTAGAAAGCAAACCAGAACCTGAAATCCATATTGATTCCACTGTGAATCAGATTTATGATTTGCAATATGGTTTTTTTTCTTAAAAAAGAAACCACAGGGACCTAACCTTAGCAGAGGTTATCTTAGGCATTTCCCACCGAAATGCGCAAAGCACTGTGCTCATTTACTGCTCTTATCAGGATGCATCATACCTAGAGCTTTGCTCTTGTTCCCGTGAAGTGCCCACCACGAAGGCTTACTGTCTCGCACAACAAGGCTTTCAAACAGCAAATGAAGGAGACCATGTGATTACCAAGCGCCAGATTTTTAGGGGTTAAAAGCAATATTTTCTGAAATGTTTGCCTGGGACATGGAATAATTTGTTAGACTATATGTGCTAGTTAAAAGGCTATCCAGAGAAAATACTTTCAGATTCGCATCGTAATACATGAATCATCTTGGTCAGCAATTTGATTTCCATTTAATAAACGTAAAAATATTCATTAAGCTCTGTTATGGATTGAACTGTGTCCCCCCAAAATATGTGTTGTAAATCCTAACCCCTATACCTGTGGTAGAGGAGCTCTGGTGGCACACTGGTTAAGTGCTTGGCCGCTAAATGAAAGGTTGGTTGTTGGAACCTACCAGCAGCTCCAAGAGAGAAAGACCTGGGGATTTGCTTCCGTAAAGATTACAACCTAGAAAACCCTATGGGGCAGTTCTACTCTGTCCTCCAGGGTCACTATGATTTGAAGTCGACTTGATGGCAATGGGTTTGGGTTTTTTGGTTTGGTTACAGGGGTGGTTATAATCCCAGTTAGGAATTGGTTTTCTTTGTTATGTTAATGAGATAGTATTAGTGTAGGGCATGTCTTAAATCAATCTCTTTTGAGATGTAAAAAAAAAAAAAAACCAAACCTCTTGCTTTTGAGCCCATTCTGAAGACTCATAGTGACCCTCTAGGACAGAGTAGAACTGCCCCATAGGGTTTCCAAGGAGCTCCTGGTGGATGCAAATCGCTTACCTTTTGGTCAGCAGCCATAGCTCTTAACCACTATGCCACCAAGATTTCCCTTTTGAGATAATAGAAAAGGTTAGATAAGTAAGTGAGCAAGCCGATGTGGGGGAAAATATGCCATGCCATATGAGGATCACAAGGAGCCAAGGACCTTCCCCCACAGCCAAAAGAGAGGGACATTTCCCATAGAGCCGGCGCCCTGAATTTGAACTTTGAGCCTCCTCAACTAGGAGGAAATAAATTTCTGTTTGTTATAGCCACCCATATGTGGTATTTCTGTTACAGCAGCGCTAGAGAATGAAGACAGCTCTTACAAAGTTATGCTGTGGCAAGTATGCAAGAGTCTAGATAAACTCCTGCAAGGTACTAATTCAGTGTTTCTCTGCTGAGTGCCTCGTTGATTTGGGGGCCGGGCAATTGTTCCCTGTGTCGCACTGTGTGCTGAACGATAAGTCGCCCAACCCTCTTGCACTCATACAACAAGAATAGGTTGCTATCAAAATGGAACATCAGAGAACCACAAAAAAGCACTTATAAATTAAAAAATACAATAGCATGGAAAAAATGTCAATAAAAGAGTTGGGAGATAATATTGATCTTCCCTGGTGATATATTTTTTTTCTTATCATTGTGCTGGACACTGGTAGATTTTTAAAAAATTTGTAAACTCATGTTTTTCAGCCCTGGAGAAATTTTCTTCAATTATTGTTTTGATAATTTCCTTTACAGGCAGTCCCTGGATTACAAATGAGTTCTGTTCTTAAATTTATCTTTAAGATAAATTTGTAAGTAAGTCGGAACAGTTAGGTACATTTCGTATCTAAAGTCAGTTAGTCAAATGTCTGTCTGAGTATATAGTATATAGTGTGCCTTTCTATGCATAAAAAACATTAACGAAACACTTCCAAATACACTAAAACATCTTTAACATGGTGGTGTTGTTGTTGGGTGCCATTGAGTCTGCTCCGACTCATAGTGACCCCATGCACAACAGAACAAAACACTGCCCGGTCCTGCACCCTCCTCATAATCATTGTTATGCTTAAGCCCATTGTTGCAGCCACTGTGTCAGTCCGTCTCATTGAAGGTCTTTCTCTTTTTCGCTGACCCCGTACTTTACCAAGCATGATGTCCTTCTCCAGGGACTGATCCCTCCTGATAACATGTCCAAAGTATGTGAAACGAAATCTCGCCATACTTGCTACTAAGAAGCATTCTAGTTGTACTTCTTCCAAGACAGATTTGTTCATTCTTTTGACAGTCCAGGGTATATTCAATATTCTTCTCCAACACCACAATTCAAAGGTGTCAATTCTTCTTTGGTCTTCCTTGTTCGTCATCCGGCTTTCATATGCATAGGAGGCGATTGAAAACACCATGGCTTGGGTCAGGTGCACCTTAGTCTTGAAGGTGACATCTTTGCTTTTCAACACTTTAAAGAGGTCTTTTGCAGCAGATTTGCCCAATGCAATGCATCTGTTGATTTCTTGACAGCTGCTTCCATGGGTATTGATTGTAGATACAAGTGAAATGAAATCCTTGACAGCTTCAGTCTTCTCCCTGTTTATCATGATGTTGCTTATTGGTCCAGTTGTGAGAATTTTTGTTTTCTTTATGTTGAGGTGTAATCTATACTGAAGGCTGTAGTCTTTGATCTTCATCAGTCAGTGCTTCAAGTCCTCTTCACTTTCAGCAAGCAAGGTTGTGTCATCTGCATAATGCATGTTGTTAATGAGTCTTCCTCCAATCCTGATGCCCCATTTTTCTTCATATAGTCCAGCTTCTCGGACTATTTGCTCAGCATACAGATTGAATAGGTATGGTGAAAGGATACAACCCTGATGC
>NW_004444054.1:3251957-3255270 GCF_000243295.1 Trichechus manatus latirostris
GAACAGTTGATTAATAGTACTTTACTTTGTCTTCTCGAGTGGCCCTTTGAAATCTTCTGTTCAATTCTTTTAGTTCATCATTTCTTCCTTTCACTTTAGCTACTTGATGTTCAAGAGCAAGTTTCAGAGTCTCTTCTGACATCCATTTTGGTCTTTTCTTTCTTTCCTGTCTTTTTAGTGACCTCTTTACTTTCTTCACGTATGATGTCCTTGATGTCATTCCGCAACTCATCTGGTCTTCAGTCATTAGTGTTCAACGTGTCAAAGCTATTCTTGAGATGGTCTCTAAATTCAGGTGGGATATACTCAAGGTCGTACTTTGGCTCTCCTCGACTTGTTGCAATTTTTTTCAGTTTCAACTTGAACTTGCAAAATGATTAGTTGATGGTCTGTTCCGCAGTCGGCCCCTGGCCCTGTTCTGACCGATGATATTGAGCTTTTCCATCGTCTCTTCCCACAGACATAGTTGATTTGATTCCTGTGTATTCCATCTGGTGAGGTCCACATGTATAGTCACCATTTATGTTGGTGAAAGAAGATATTTGCAATGAAGAAGTCATTGGTCTTGCAAAATTCTATCATGCAATCTCCGGCATCGTTTCTATCACTAGAGCCATACTTTCCAACTACCAATCCTTTTTTGTTTCCAACTTTTGCATTCCAATCTCCAGTAATTATCAGTGCATCCTAATTGCAAGTTCAATCAATTTCAGACTGAAGGAGTTGTTAAAAACCTTCAATGTCTTCATCTTTGCCCTTAGTGTTTGGTGTGTAAATTTGAATAATAGTCTTATTAACTGGTTTTCCTTTTAGGTGTATGGATATTATCCTATTACTGAAAGCATTGTACTTCAGGATAGATCTTGAAATGTTCTTTTTGACAATGAATGCAACACCATTCCTCTTCAAGTTGTCCTTCCCGGCATAGTAGACCATATGATTGTCCGCTTCAAAATGGGCAGTACCAGTCCATTTCAGCTCACTAATGCTGAGGATATCAATGTTTATGTGTTCCATTTCATTTTTAACGACTTCCAATTTTCCTAGATTCATACTTCGTATATTCCACGATCCAATTGTTAATGGATGTTTGCAGCTGTTTCTTCTCATTTTGAGTCATGCCGCAACAGCAGATGAAGGTCTAGAAAGCTTATCTCCATTCATGTCATTAAGGTCAACTCTACTTTGAAGAGGCAGCTCTTCCCCAGTGGTCTTTTAAGTACTTTCCAACCTAGGGGCTCATCTTTCAGCACTATATCAATCAATGTTCTGTTTGATATGTCAGTGTCTGTCAGTTTGTCGTACTGTGGGGGCTTGCGTGCTGCTGTTATGCTGGAAGTTATGCCACCAGTATTCAAATACCAGCAGGGTCACCTAAGGCGGACAGGTTTCAGCTGAGCTTCCAGACAGACTAGGAAGAAGGACTCGGCAGTCTACTTCTGAAAAGATTTAGCCAGTGAAAATGTTATGAATAGCAGTGGAACACTAACATGATAATACAGTAATAATAATAATAATAATGTTTTGATGAATGTCGCAAAGTAGTGCCTGTTTGTTATTACAAATCATTGTATTATCTTGAATTTTTAATAGGCTTTACAGGGGTTGGCTCGGAACCATGGGTTGTGCGTAAGTCGGACGTTTGTAACTCAGGGACTGCCTGTACTCTATTTCCATGTTCCCTATTTCTGAAACCCTTATTGGACCTTCTAGTCTGATCCTCTAATTATCTTATCCTTTCTTTCCTGATTTCCATCTTTTGTCATTTGTCCTACTTTCCAGAGTATTTCCTCAAAATTATCTTCCAATTCTTTTAGTGAAAAATTTCCCACATCATTATATGTTTTAATTTATAAGCACACATTTGTGGTTCTCAGGATGTTCCATTTTTATAGCAACCTGTTCTTGTTGCATGGATGGAAGAGGATTAGGGGTCTTATCATTCAGCCTGCAGTCCTTTCACTTAATGCTTTGGTTTTCAGGGTGACATCACCAACCTCATTTGGCCTGGTCCTGTAGTAGACTCCTTCATTTGCCTGGTAAGCCCCAATTGTCTACTCATTTATAAGACAGGAAGAGTAGGTAGCTGAGATGGGTTTCCACTGCTATTGTCTTTTTAGGTGTTCGAAGTGTCTCCACTAGTAGGGCATTGAGCTCAGAGCTCTGAGTAAGGTGGACAAGGACAGGACTGTCAGGCATCAGGAGTTGCCAAATAATGGTCTACCAGTCTCTGTTGAGTCAGGGATTTTCAATGGCTGATTTTTCGAAAGTGGATCACCAGCCTTTCTGCCGAGGCAACTCTGGTTTGATTCAAACCTCCAGCCTTTCAGTTAGCAGCTGAGCATGTAAACCATTTGCATCACCCACCACCGCTGCCAGTTGCTGTGGAATCAACTTCGGCTCATGGCAACCCCATATGTGTCAAAGCAGAACTATACTCCGCAGGATTTTCAATGGCTGATTTTTCAGAAGTAGACTGCCAGACTCTTCCGAGGTGCCTCTGGGTGGATTCAAATCACTAACCCTTTGGTTAGCAGCCAAACGTGTTAACAATTTGTACCACCCAAACCAAAAAAACCAAACCCATTGCCACTGAGTCCATTCCAACTCATAGCAACCCAGTAGGACAGAGTAGAACTGCACCACAGAGTATCCAAGGAGTGGCTGGTGGATTTGAACTGACATTTTTGGTCAGAAGCTGAGCCCAGGGAGTCCTGAATAAAGGTCTAAAGAGAACTAATTCTAGAGCATCAACATGTAAACCAGAGTCTCACGTCTGCTTCAATAATTTGTTCAGTATCTTAGGATTTTATTTTATTTTATCTACTACCTGTCCTCTGGGCAGTGATGGGAAAGATGGTGCTACCAGGTAATTGCTCGTATGCAAATATTCAAGTAATTCTTTTCAGTCCACTTCTTGCTCCTGACATTTACCCCAGCTGCTGACTCTGAGCCTAGAAACTTTTCAGGGTTCTATTAGGTAAATAAGGCACCCTGGTGGCTTAGTGGTTAAGCACTCAGCTGCTAAGGGAAAGGTAGGCAGTTTGAACCCACCAGCCGCTCCAGGGGAGAAAGATGTGATGATCTGCTCCCATAAACCAAATAAACCAAAAGAACCAAACCCATTGTCATGGAGTCGATTCCAGCTCATAGTGACTCTAGGACAGAGTAGAACTGCCCCAGAGGGTTTCCAAGGCCGAAATCTTTAGGAAGGAGACTGCCACGTCTCTCTCCCACAGAGCGGCTGGTGGGTTCCGATTGCTGACCTCTTAGTTAGCAGCTGAGCACTTAACTGCTGCACCACCAGGGCTCC
>NW_004444054.1:3256387-3257482 GCF_000243295.1 Trichechus manatus latirostris
ACGGCCCCTGACAACAACAACAATAACAACGACGCTGAAGACCAGGATGGGGAGCGGCCTTTGGCGGAGCAGCTGAGCGGGGACAGTAACAAAAGGAAACTCGCAGCCAAGGTGGAGAGGCAGCCACAGTCAAGGCCAAGGAGAAGGGCTGGAATAATAGTAGAGGGGGCAGTAAGTGGAGGGAGCAGGGGTCAGGAGGCCCTGATACCAGGCCTAATATTCATATCCCAGATTAAAGACAATGAGGATTTTTATACTTCTTGTTATATGTTGCCAGGCTATGCTCCAAACATCTTGAAGGCCCTCAACCATGTTGCACCTGTTGTCCCATAATCATCCCAGCATAGAATTTTATCATTTTTATTGATTTATCTTAATTTAATACACATATAAAAATATCTTCCATTAAAAAAAATTCATTTCTTTAATTGCTTTGGAGGCTGTGTGTCTTTCTCTGTGGTGATTTACTATGCCAATAAACCTGTAATCCCACAGTGAGCATGTTTTACTTGTGTAATAAACAAACAAAACAAAAATGAAACCACAGGCAATAGACTAGACATGGTGATAGGTACTAGGAATACAAGAGTGTAAGATGCAGTCTGCATTCTTGAGCAACTTACATTTTGGGTGGGGAGATTGGTCATGTCCGTTAGAAGAATTAAGCTAATAATAAAGCAAACCTACTATCGAGTCAGTTCCAACTCATGACAACCCCATGTGTTACAGAGTAGAACTGCTCTATAGGGTTTTCTTGGAAGCAGATCACCAGACCTTTTTTCTGCGGTGCCACTTGGTGGGTTTCAATCACCAACCTTCAGGCAAGAGCAAACAGCTTATGCCTCCCAAAAACCTTAAAGTAATGATGTTGTTAGCTGTTGTGGAGTCGATTATGACTCATGGTAACCCCATGTGTGCAAATTAGATCTGTGCTCCATAGGGTTTTCAAAGGCTGGGTTTTCAGAAGTAGATAGCCAGGCCTTTCTTCTGAGGTGCCTCTGGGTAGGTTAAAACTGCCAACCTTTTAGCTAGTAGACCAGTGCTTAACAGTTTGCACCACCCAGGAACTCCTGAAATAGTAATAATACCCAAAAC
>NW_004444054.1:3260293-3261873 GCF_000243295.1 Trichechus manatus latirostris
ATTTGACCCTTTGTCTGCTTTCTCTCCTAGACTGGAAGTTATTTGAGGTCAGGATGACCCCGTCTTGCTCGTGCCTGCCCCTTGCCTACCTACATCAGTGCACAAAGACGCCTGATGATGTGGAGTTTGGACCCAGCTGTCTGTGGAGGAACATTATACATTTGAGACGAGCCTTCTAAGAGCTCCGAAGGGTGGAAAAAAGAGGGATTTGGGTACACAAAAAGGAAAGTTATTTGAAGAACAGGAGTGGCAGGGCAGACAAATATAACTCTGTCTTGTGAGTGGGAGGAGAGAAATGGGGAAGTAGGAAAGGAGGAGGCGGGAGAGTGAGCGTGTGGCACCGTGAAGATGAAAGGGGAGGGAAGAGGCTGGGATGGAAGCTCACTCGTCATCCCTACAAGTGTGCGCGTGGTTGGTGTAGACTCACAAAACCCCGGCTTTGGACACGTCTCGGTCGCTTGGTTTTTGTCTGTCACTCTAGAGCTGTGTCGGGGAAAAAGTTCTTCTGTTTTATTTCCACCGATACTCTGATTCCTGCCATTTGGCCAAAAGAGATCATGGCACCTCCCACCTCTCCCGACTGAGATTGAAATAAATATGTGAACGGAGACAATCTTCGTTCCTTAAACATCATTTTGTAGAATCACCATTTCCCCTTATTGTTCTGGTCCTGACATCATTTCTGGCTCCTTCAGGATAAAAATGTTGCGACCTGATGCGCGGAGAGATGATGCATTTTTCTGTGTGCCTTTGTCTCAGGCCCTGCATTTCTTTCCATTGGCTGGTGTGTGGCCATCACGGCCAGGGTTCCACTTTCCAGGAGTTTCTTTGGTAGAAACAGACAGCTGATTGGCTCTTGGATCTGTGATAGGCTTCTTGGCCGCCTCATTGGGAAAACGTTGCTGTAAGCCTGGGCCAGAGGTGCCTGAGACGGTGTGGGAACCCTCACTCGCTCTTCCCTCAGCTTTAGCCCCATCTAGAAACCTCAACAAATCTTTGCATTGAATTTTTTCACTTTGGAAAATCAGAGGAGCCCTAGTGGTGCAGTGGTTAAAGTGCTCAGCTGCCAACCTAAAGGTCGTCAGTTCAAACTCACCAGCCGCTCCATGGGACAAAGATGTGGCAGTCTGCTTCTGTAAAGATTATAGTCTTGGCAACCTTATGGGGCAGTTCTATTCTGTCTTGTAGGGTTCCTATGAGTCAGAACTGACTCAACGGCAACGGATTTGGGTTTGGTTGTCCATTTAATCCCATATTCCGTTGCTTTCGAGTCGATCGTGATGACAACTGGTTAGTCTTCTCTGTACATGTCCCCATGCTACTCGACCATCTCCCTCAACATTGCTGAACTCACTCCACTCCAGCGCTTCTTTCCAGGCTCTGCTCGCAGACGCATCTTCCATCTGAGAGTAGAGGGCAATGGAGACATGTGGTTCAAAGTATACGATTTAATTTTATAGCCAATTTATCCTGGTATTCTGTACAATGAAGAGTAGTCTGCATAATATTCTAGATAATACACTGATCAAAAGTGGGGGCTCCCATTAGGGAGATGCAAATCAAAACCACAATGAGCTACC
>NW_004444054.1:3263265-3264710 GCF_000243295.1 Trichechus manatus latirostris
AATAAGTGCTCAGAAAATATTAAGTGTTATTCATAATAAACTAGCGTATATTTCTTGAGCTCGGGGGTGGCTACATGAGTGTTTATTATTAAGCTTCAAGCTGTATATGTATATTATAAATCCTATTTATGTGTATGATATATTTTCCATTACAAAATTTTAAAAGGAGAATACACGCATTAAAAATGAATGAGCATTTATGAGGCTGTTTTAACAGTCACACATCCCAGGGTCCAGGATAGCAATTATAGAAAATATTCCATGCCATGATTAGAGCCATGTGCCAAACAATGGGACTCCCCAGTTGTTCTACTTCTTTGTTCCAAAAAATATGGTGACTATAGACAGAGTGGAGTCCCTGGGTAGTGCAAATAGTCAATGTGCTCAGCTGCTAACTGAAAGGTTGGAGGTTTGAGTCCACCCAGAGGCATCTCGGAAGAAAGTTCTGGTGATTTATTTCTAAAAAACCAGCCAGTGAAAACCCTATGCAGCACAGCTCTACCCTGACACATATGTGGCGCCATGAGTTGGACTTGACTTGATGGCAACTGGTTCTCCTACAAGGCAGAGTGTAAGTACTAAAACAGAAGCAAATAGAAGTAAAAGTGTTAAGTGAACCAGGAGAGGAGGACCTCCTGAAAGCTCACGGCAGAGTGAGCTCTGGTAGGATAAGTAGGATTTGAGCAGTTGGCAACAGGAGGAGGGTCATTTCAAGTGACTACAATGTAGGGTGCATAAGATGGCAGCATGTAGGTTGAGGTGGGAAATTGAGGTCGCCAGGCTCTGAGATGGCCCCCAATGAGTCCCACCTCCTAGTATTCATGCTCTTTTGAGGTCCCTTCCAAGTTGTATTGGGGTTGGTCTGTGTGGTGGAAGTGATGAAGTGTGACTTCCAAGGACATTGCCGCTCTGCCTTGCTCTGTCTTGCACAGCCTGCTCTGGGGAAAGCCAGTCACCTTGCTGTGAGGACATATGAGCATCACAGGGAGAGAACCACACGGAGGAGGAACTGAAGCCTCCTGCCAAAAGCCATGTGAGTGCGCCACCTTGGAAAAGTGGCTCTTCCAGCCCCAGTCGAGCCTTCAGAAGACTGCAGCTCCAGCAGATCTCTTGACTAGGATGACTGACGTAAAGGCTGCAAGTCATGACCACCCAACAAAGACGTTCCTCAATTCCCGACCCACAGACACTGTGAGAGATAATACGTGTTTGTGTTGTTTTAAGCCACTTAACCTTTCGGGCAATTGACTGTGCAGCCGTAGATAACAGATACAGAGACAAAGGCCAGGGAGACAGAGAGGGAAAGGACTTGATTTTCAAGGAGTTTCACTTTATTTGGTGTGCAATGGGGGCAATGTTGTTTTTTCTTAAATACAAGTTAGGGGGTGATAATTCTGATGATGTATAATATGGGTTGTCGAAAGCAGCGACTGGAGGTCAGAAGA
>NW_004444054.1:3267315-3268414 GCF_000243295.1 Trichechus manatus latirostris
CATAAAGATTACAGCCTAGAAAACACTATGGGTCAGTTCCACTCTGTCCTATAGGGTGTTTTTGAGGCAGAATTGACTTGATGGCACACACCCACCGCCACAGTGGCAGTGGAGACTGGGGAGGCGAGTATTTTTAACGAGGCACAAAGCCATCCCAAACAAAATGGGATTCTGTCAGTAGGGAAGAATGGGAGAATCAATAGTGGATAGATGATCGCTGTCTTCCATAATCCCTTGCAGTCGTTGTTAGCTGCCATTGAGTCGACTCTGACTCATGGTGATTTTACGTTTATGTACAACAGAACACAACGCTGCCCGGTCCTGCGTCATGCTTACGGTTGCTGGCATGCTTGAATTCAGACTTCTAGCCTCTGGAACTGTGAGAAAATAAATTCCTGTTCTTTAAAGCCACCCACTTGTGATTATTTTGTTGTTGTTATGACAATACTAGGTAACTGAGACACAGAGTAAACACTCTATACCAAAAACCAAACAGTACAACTGCCTCATAGGGTTTCCAAGACTGTAATCATTACAGAAGTAGACTGCCACATCTTTCTCCTGAGGAGCCACTAGGTGGATTTGAACAGTCAACCTTTTGGTTAGCAGCCAAATGCTTAACCACTGTGCTACCAGGGCTCCTTAAACCAAACAATACCTAAAAAAACCAAACCCCTTGCCATTGAGTGGATTCCGACTCATAGCGATCCTATAGGACAGAGTAGAACTGCCCCTACAGGGTTTCCAAGGCTGTAGTCTTTATGCAAGCAGACTGCCACATCTTTCTCCCGAGGAGTGCCTAGTAAACTCGAATCGCCAACCTTTGGGTTAGCAGCCAAGTGCTTAACCACCGTACCACCGGGCCTCCTTAAAGGAATCTTATAGGTGGACAGATATAAAAGTCTTACCATGTATTATTGCTTGCCGGTAGCACTTGCACATCCATTTACCCTGACTGCTGTTGAAGGATTTGCTGTATTTATAGGTCTCCCATTCTTGTTACTAGAGGATACTGGGTGGAATGACAGTAATCAGACAAGACCATGGCAGGCCTCAACCCCAGACCTTTTTCCATTTTGGTGGGATGAATTGAGACACA
>NW_004444054.1:3270045-3271179 GCF_000243295.1 Trichechus manatus latirostris
CCTGGCCCCCAGGACCTCATGCAGTGGTTTTAAGAGCTGAGCTTCCCAGAAGCCTTGCTGGGCAGCCGGAGTGGACCTGGGATCTACTTCTGACTCCTGAGGCTTCTGAACTGAATTTCTTCTGAAGTTTTACTACATAAATCTGAATTATGGGGTCACACTCCTAGCAAGCAGCCGAGGGATTCTTATTCACCAGGCGTTAAATAACTGTGCTCTCTCTGAGTGTTGACCTCTGGAAGTAACTCTCAGCCCACGTCCTTTAATGAATGACTGCTGAATAAGCGTGGGGGAGTAAGTGATGGACGTCATTACCTGAAAAGAAAAGACCATGCTGAGTGTTTAGGGTCATGCAAAGCTTAGAACATGTCTCTGTTCCTTTGGAAGGAGAAGCCAGGCCACCCTTTCTGCTCTCCCCTGAGGAAGGCACTCGAGTGAGGAAGAGCTATGTTGCCCTTCTCACAGCAAGGCTTGTCCAGGCCCACGGGGAAGGGTGGGAACAGGGGGAGGGGGACTTGAGGGGTCATCCACTTGCGTGGGAACCCGTAGCACTAGCGATTCAAGTCAGCACCCAGGTGACGGATCCCTTCCCAAGGCCCATTCACGCGCTCCTCCTCTCCCTGCCTTCCCTGGCCCCTGCTCAAAAGAGGCAGCAGGCCTGCGACAGAGCTTGGCAGGAGGATTCCTGTCAGGCTGCCAGCTCCACGTGCCCAGTGAATGCTTTGGGACCCAAAGTCTGGTTTCCAACCTGCTGTCAGCTCTACAGATGCTCCAAAGCTGAGATCTTAGACTCGGGAAACCTCGTTTGGTGGTTCTGTCTGGGCATTTATGGCCTCTGAGAAGACGGCTCATTTCCCTCACACTTGCCAGGAGGCCTGGGCACTTGGTGGAGTGTCTCTACTTAACTGTTGTTGGTTTACCGTCCTCGGTTCTGGTTAGGACGCTCAGGGCTCACCAAGGGTCCTTTTTGCTCTGTGAACGATGCTGTTCCCGGCATTCATGTCTAGACTCATCAAAGTCTTTCACTGTACCCTTCCTTGTGAGCACAAGTCAGGGTTGTGAGGGACTATCTGGTGGCACAGTGGTTAAGCACTCAACTGCTAACTGACAGGTCGGCAGTTCGAACCCACCCAGCGG
>NW_004444054.1:3275417-3297538 GCF_000243295.1 Trichechus manatus latirostris
CTTGAAGACTAAGGTGTGCCTGACCCAAGCCATGGTGTTTTCAGTCGCCTCCTATGCACGAGAAAGCTGGATGATGAATAAGGAAGACCAAAGAAGAATTGATGACTTTGAATCGTGATGTTGGCGAAGAATACTGAATATACCATGGACTGTCAAAAGAATGAACAAATCTGTCTTGGAAGAAGTACAACCAGAACGCTCCATAGAAGCAAGAATAGTGAGACTACATCTCACATACTTTGGACATGTTATCACGAGGGATCAGTCCCTAGAGAAGGACATCACGCTTGGTAAAGTAGAGGGTCAGCACAAATGAAGGAAACCCCAATGAAGTGGATTGACACAAGAGCCACAACAATGGGCTCAGACATAACAACGACAATGAGGATGGCAAAGGACCAGGAAGCGTTTTGTTCTATTGTGCATAGGGTCGCTACGAGTCAGACCCAACTCAACGGCACCTAACAACAACAACAACACCGTGACATCTGGAACAGACCATGGTCTAGTCTGTTTGCTCATATCATTTATCTTTCAGATCAATACTAGTCTGCGATTCTTTAGTTTGACTGAAGTTAAAAGGAACTCTTTGGTAACCATCTCTAATTTGGGCCTGTAGACCTCAGTATATCTCTGTGTCCAGTCTAGCACTGACCCCCACAGTCAGGAAGCTTCTGCGCCTGGTGTACTTGCCCTATGCGCCCTCTCCTTCACCCCCAACATTGGGGTACAGGTAAATCCTTGTCGCAGGACTGTGTTGGTTCAGTGGTAGCATTCTCGCCTTCCATGAGGGAGACCCAGCTTCGATTCCCAGCCAGTGCACCTCATGCACAGCCTCTGCCCATCTGCCAGTGGAGGGTTGCGTGTGGCATGATACCGAACAGGTTTCAGAGGAGCTTCCAGACTCAGACAGACTAGGAAGAAAGGCCTGGTGATCTCCTTCCAAAAATCAGCCAATGGAAACCCTATGGATCGCAATGGTCTGATCCAGTTGCTCATGAGGTTGTCATGGGTTGGGGCTGAGTTGACAGCAGCTAACAACAACAACAAATCCTTGCCCTAATGAACATTGAGGGCAACCTTGCACAGGGAGGGAAGGGAAACGATGTCCCAAATGGCAACATGCAGCCTGAGGTGAGGATGAAGGATATGTGAATGTCGCTGCCTGCTACAGAGGCCCCACGTTGCCATGGTGATGGGGGCTGTGTTGGCGCTGAGTGTGTGAGCAGCTTTCATGTTTTTTTCACAGCAGCTGGTCAGTGCCACCACCTCCCCTGAATTGCTGCCCCCCTGAGTCACTGCTTGGCCCCAGATGTCCTGATCTCTGTTGACAAATGGTTGTCCTTCGCAGTCAAACTGCTAACAGTACTCTAATTAATGAAGGTGCTAATTATTCTTCCCCACTCCCAGCACATTTATCTAACTAACCTGTCATGCGCAGATAAGTGCAGCATATGCAAAGTACTCAGGGGCTGCGAGAAGGGGAGGGCGGGGTCATCGTCTTGTGGCTATGGGCTATTTCTTGTTCAATTACCTTTACTAACGGTCAGGTGTCTCAGGGACATGCTATTTCCTGTGATGCCTATAAGTTTTCCTTCCTTTTCTTTCGAAAAATCACTCTTCAAGGGCTGAGCGGCATTACTCCATTCACGAGCCTATGAGGGCATTAAGGAACACTGGTGGCACAACTATTAAGTGCTTGGCCGCTAACTGAAAGGTTGGCCGTTCAAACCCACCCATCGGCTCCTCAGGAGAAAGACCTGGTGATCTGCTCCTGTAAAGATCAGCGACAACAACCAGCAAAAACAAAAATAACAAACCCATTGCTGTCAAATCCATTCCAACTCACAGTGACCCTACAGAACAGAGTAGAGCTGCCCCATAGGGTTTCCAAGGCTGTAATCTTATAGAAGCAGACTGCCACATGTTTCTCCTGCGGAGCTGCTGGTGGGTTCGAACCGTGGACCTTTCTGTTAGCAGCCTAGCCCTTACCCACTGGGCCACCAGGACGCCTTCTGGGACATGGGGGTCGGAATTCGTTCTCCAGAGGGTTGTGTGGATGAGCAAACACCAAGGTCTCAGCACAGTGGCTACCACAAGCTCAGCGCTGAGGACACAGTTCCCAGGCCTGCTGTGTTAGCTGCTCAGGGCGCCCTGGATCCTGGCTGGGTTTTGGGCGTCTGGTTTCCGCCCTCCCAAGCTCTGGCTGCAAGCACGGAGGCCATTTCATTACAGCATCTGCCTGCAGAGCAGGCTGGCCCCTCGCAGCTCCCCTGGCGCCCCTTGTCTTCTTGTTCTGTCTGAGCAGCTCTCTACTGAGATGAATGGCATTTCCAGAGGCTTCACCTCTGATAAGTGCTTCTCCGCAGCCGCAGCCAGAATCTTAATGTGCACGGCTGTAATTTCACGGCCGTCTCAGCCGACTATTAAAACACTCCTCCCTGGCCAAGTGGACTTGCCTCACCGGCGTGGGCCTCGGCACTGCTTTCCACCCTGGCGGGGTGACTCCAGGGATGTAGGGGTCCCATCGCGATCGCGCCAGCTATTGAACCTCCTCTCAGGTACCTTCTCAACCCTTTAAAGGGGAAATGGTCAGACATGGTGTCCCCTGTATGTTGGGCTGCTGAAGCTTGGGAGGCAAGTGAGAGAGGCGGACTCTTCCTAGTTCTCTGTGTTCCGTGGAACTGGCAAGATGGACAATTACGGCCTCGCGAGGACCTTGTTCATGTCGGATTCTGTTGACGCCATTTTCTGTGTTCCAGCAGATCGTAAGCTCGTAAGCGCACACACTTGCACAGCATAAACATAGACACTCAAGCCGGCCGGAGATTAAGATGAGCCTTAAAGGCATCGGGCTGTAGGACAGAGAAACTTCTATAAAGGTGGATTGTAAGTAGTGGACAGTCACAGCACTATCTACCCAGCAGCTCCCCTCCCCCATCCCCTGCCATCCCGTCAATCTTTCCTTAAGGGACTGTCTCCCCCAACCGTGTCACTACTGTGGGAACCACCATGCTCTTCCATTTAACTGCCGTCTGGTTGACATACCCAAGAGTGGACACCTGGCCAGTCTGAGCCAATGAGACCATCCGGGACTTTAGATGAGAGAAGTCAGCCCCTTACAGGTGGCAGAAGCTGTAAGATGTAAAATGTCAGAGCTGTAGGAAAGCGTATTCTGTACTCTCTGGTCTGCAGAGAGAATAAGGCTGATGTGTTAAGAGAATCTGGAGAGAGAGAGAGAGAGACAGAGAAAGGAGGAGAGGAAAGGACAGACAGGAGGAGGAGCAGAAGGAACAGAAGAGAAGAGAAACTACATTGGAACGGCTGGCACAGAGGCCTAAGCACATCTCTGCTCTTTTCAATGCTGGGTGTTCAGTTGCTTGGACTCTTTGAGCCAGTAAATTTTCCTGTTTGCTCGAGCAGTTTGAGCTAAGTTTCTGTTGTTTCCAACTGCACTACTTTTTAAGGGGACTGGCCTTGACTTCTGATGCATCATTATCACTAAGATCCAATGAGCATTAGAAGGGTTAACTCTTTATGGGGTTCAAACTCCTTGGCTACTGGGATCTAAATTTCCCGAGATTTACCCAACTGCATGGACAAATGAGATCAAACTAAGGTTAATGCACACATCTTGCTAGTGCAGAGCCCCTAACGAATCTGGGAATAATCTGTGCTTTACAAAGAGCATGTGCGAGAGCGGTCACAAACCAGCCCAGTGGGCCCTTGAACTGGCCTCCATTCTTCCAGGCCCCACCATTGACTTCTTTCTCTCCAAACTGAACGGAGGACGGCCTTTGCTGGTCTACATGTGAGAACAGAAACTCTTCCCCACACTGGCCCCCCTGAGATGTAGCTCCGTACCATCACCAGTTCTAAGAGATAAAAGGAAAGGGAAGCAAGCGGAGAGTTGGGGACCTCATACCATCAAGAAAGCAGTGCCAGGAGCAGAGCGCATTCTTTGGACCGGTGTCCCTGTGCAGAGAAGCTCCTAGTCTGGGGGAACACTGAAGAGAAGAAGGCCGACAGAGAGAAAAAGACTTCCCCTGGAGCTGACACCCTGAATTTGGACTTTTAGCCTACTTTACTGTAAGGAAATAAACTTCTCTTTGTTAAAACCATCCACTTGTGGTATTTCTGTTATAGCAGCGCTAGATGACTAAGACACGCACCATTTCAACAATTCGACACGTACAACTCAGTGACATTAATCACATTCTTCAAGTTGTGCAAACACTCTCACCATCCTTCTTTTCCAAATAGGTCCACCATCATTGACTTAGACTCACTGCCCCCTAAGCTTCTCATCTAACCTTTCAAGTTGCTGTTGTCAATTTGATCTACCATAGATAATTCTTTAAAAGAGCACAGTACTCAAGGCAGACATACTTTACTTATGAAGATTAACTACTTTTTGGTTTAAAAAAGACTTCAAGGGATAGTTTTGGTTTAAGGTTAAAGTTTAAAGATTATCTCAGGGCAGTGGTTTCAAGTGTTCATATAGCCTCAATGGCTCCAGAAAGTCTGGATTCCATTGAGGATTTGACATTCTGTTTCACGTTCTTCCCCCTTTTGATCAGGATTCTTCTATAGAATCTTTGATTGAAATGATCAGTATTGGTGGCCGGGCAGTACGTCCTCTGGCCTCATGGCAAAAGAGGCAGTTGTTCAGGAAGGTAATCAGACACATAATCTGTTTCCCCCTCCAATTCCTAGTCAGCTTCGTTTTCCAGCACTTTCATCAATGTACTCATCATTCTGGGCCTATGAACTTTTCACTGCTCCTGGGCATAGCCATACTGTTGTGTCTCTGGGTTTGCTCTGTTAGGATTGTCCTTACTCTCATCTCTACACTCCTGAATTCTCCTCCTTGTAGTCTTTCCAAAACCCTTGGCTGGACGTAAACTCTTCCTTCTCTGAATAGCTCCCTTTATCTGTCCTTCTTTCCTGGTGTGACCATGGAACCTGACACACATGAAGGGCACTTCATACATATTTGTGTTGCTATTAGAGTAGTTGACATGCATGTCTTGTCTAAGGGACCAGTGAGCGCCAAAGTAGAGTGCACACACCCCAGAGGTGTGCATGATAAGGAAGTGGGAGGATGGGAGGAAAAGATCAGAACTTCTGTAAAAATTTCTTTGTCTGAAAAACCAAGAAAAAGTTAAATTTCACTAAGTTTAATAGGAGTTCCTGGGTGATACAAATGGTCAACACACTTGGCTGCTACCAGAAAGGTTGGAGGTTCGAGTCCACCCAGAAGTGCCTTGGAAGAAAGGCCTGGTGATCTACTTCCAAAAAGTCAGCTACTGCAAACCCTATGGAGCACAGTTTTACTCTGACCCAATTGGGATCTCCAGAAGTCAGGGTTGACTCCATGGCAACTGGCTTTTAAGGTTTAACATGAATTAACAATAGAACATGCTTCCTTTTTGTAAATAAATATATTGATAAGCCTGTAGCTGTCAAGTTGATTTCAGCCCACAGAATTACAGAGTAGAAGCGCTCCATAGGGTTTTGTTGGCTATAATCTTTACGGAAGTAGCTCACCAGGCTTTTCTTCTGTGGTGCCACTGGGTGGATTCTAAACGCCAACCTTTAGGTTAGTAGTTGAGTGCCAACTATTTGTGCCATCCGGGACCTCAGATATACTGATAGACATGCATAATCACACAGTCTGGAGAACATCTTAGTAAACCATACACTGCCTGAAGTAATTAATATGCCCTGCACAGAGTAGGTGCGCAGTAACTATAAATGAGTAATTGAATAAAAATGGGGAGCAAAGGCCATCTCCAGATTGGAAGGAAGGTTTGGATCAAAGCTCCTCTTTATCACTGTCAAAGAGCTATTGAGTGTGGGACTGTCGTGGGTGTTCTTTATAACCTTGGAGGGACTGTTGTTTACACTGAGAAAGCTGGCTTGTAGAATGCCAGCGGGTCATCTAGCTCATCCCAGCAGGTCCACTCTTAGACCTTCTCAGACTGGGCCTCTCTGCTATTATGTTTAAAAGAATCCCATGGAAGGTATTGCTACAACTGTCTCAGATAAGCCATTTGCAGTGTTGGACAATCCTTCCTGTTGGGAAATTTTCCACAGGGGTAATTTATAACCCTATGTCTGCCCCTTACCTAAATTCATTGGTTTGGTTTTTAATTCTTTTGTTGCTGTCTCTCTGTAGCTGACCCCTTCAACATTTCATTCACTCATTCATTCATTCAAGCCTTATTACGCAGCTGCTACTTTTGGCACCCTGGAGTCCCTGGGTGGTGCAAACGGTTAAGCACTCAGCTATTAACCAAAAGTTTGGCAGTTTAAACCCACCCAGAGGTGCCTCGGAAGACAGGCCTGGCGGTCTGCTTCTGAAAGGTCACAGCCTTGCAAACCCTATGGGGCAGTTCTAGTCTGCACGCATGGGGTTGCCATGCATTGGAGTCGACTGATGGCAACTGGCATTCTGGGCCTTTTCCTGTGTTAAGTGTTCATTTTCCCCCAGAGATTTGAGGGAAGAAAGACACAAATCTTTTTGGTGCTCTATAAATTAAAAAAAAAAGTTTCATTTTTCTCCTTTCCCTTTTTTCTCTCTGTCGGTGTCAGAGATGATAAGGCTTCCAGATTCCCTGGTTTCTGCACAGGGCTCCTGCTGGGCAGGGTCTTGGGTCCAGGACTCATCCTGGAGACCCTTGAGGAGGGCCCTCACGACAGGGCAGTGCAGGAGAAGTGACAACTCCGTCCACGACACCCACCAGCTCTCCTCCTCCTGGCAGGTCACCCTGAGCCACAGCGAGGGCGGAGAGGTGGCTAGATAACAGGCAAGAGGACAACACTGTGTAATTGTACCGGGACCACGGAAATTCTAATGACGAAAGGCAGGGCCCAGGCCCTCACTTCCCCTTCCTGCACAGTATGGGCTAGGCTGTCAAGGAGCAGAGCAGTTCTCTCTGGGTACCCTGACGCCAACATGGATCAAGAAACGCTGGGGAACGTTGTCCTGCTGGCCATTGTCACCCTCATCAGCGTGGTCCAGAATGGTAAGGGGTATGCCCCTCACTCGGGTGAACAGGCAGTAGATTTTGTCTGCTAGTTGCTTGAAAGTCAGGATTAGCTGGTTCAGGCTTTTATGGTCTGTGTGTGTGTGAGAGGGTGTGAATCTGCGTGAGTGTCTATGTGAGTGTGTGAGAGTGTGTATGTGTGTGAGAGTATATGAGTGTGTGAGTCCGTGAGAGTGTGTATGTGAGTGTATGTGAGTGTGTGAGAGTAAGCGTATGTGAGTGTGTGAGTTTGTGAGAATGTGTGAGTGTATGTACAATTGTGTGTGAGTCTGTGAATGTGTTAGAGTGTGTGTGAGTGTACGTGAGTGTGAGTGTATGTAAATGTGTGTGTGCATGCACACTTTTGCCTTGTCTACGTTTGCTTCTTTTTGTTTGAATGTAAAGGTGTGTGGGGAGAAAGCTGTGGCAGTCTGCCTCCATGAAGATGACAGCCTTGGAAACCCTATAGGGCAGTTCTTCCCTGTCCTATGGGGTCACTGTGAGTCGGAATCGACTCCACGGCAGGGAGTGGGCTATAGGAGTGTGTGTGTGTTTCTGCGTGAATCTGGATTTTTCTCCTCCTGGTCTTTCTGTCACTTAGTGAGGAGTAATCTGCGTGCAGAGCCAGGGCAAACAGATAACTGGGGGCCTGCAGCAGAGCCCTGGTGATGCAGCGGTTAAGAGCTCGGCTGCTAACCCAGAGATTGACAGTTCGAATCCACCAGCTACTCTTGGAAACCCCATGGGGCAGTTCTCCTCTGTCCTATAAGGTCGCTCTGAGTTGGAACCGACTTGACGGCAACAGGTTTGGTTTTTGGTTTTGGTGGTGGCGTCTATAGGTGTCTCACGAAGTGTGGGCAGAGCGACCTTCCATGGAGCCTCCCACCTGTGTCCAGGGAAGGGGAGTCTCAGCCACAGAAAAACCCTTTGGCTGCCCACCTGTGGCTGAGGAGAAGCCATCCTCCCTCTCAGGCAGTGAACAGGACTCCCCATGAAGCAGTGAGAACCCTGAGGCTTGCTGTTTGTAACCATTAAAAGCCCCTGGGCAGGGCAACAGGAGAAATTCAAACGAGGTGGGAGATAACATCTCTATTTGGTGAGACTTTCAGCAAACACAAAGGTCCCACTGTGGGTCCAGAGCCTCTTTTTGCAATTCTAATTAACCTCGGGGTTGCAATCCTAGAACTACTTTAAAGAGCACAGAAAAATATGCAAACACTGGGCTTGTCTTTTTCCTCCAAAAGGCCATTCCAAATTCTCCCTATTTGGTTAAAAAAAATATTTACATGATGTTACCAGGTACTACACAATCTGTGTCCCAAGACGACGTGACCCAGGTCCACCACGCTCTTGATAGCCTTGGTGAGCTTCATTTCCGAAGAAGAGGGCAAAGCCTGGCCTGCCTGGTGTAACTTCCTCCTCGGCCTTCTCAAACGTTCTTTAGTCATCAAGCTCTTTGAACTTGTGGCAATCCTCCAGCTTGATCCAGCAGAACGCAGGTTTAGAAAAACAGAACAAATTGAAAACACATCGTTACAAGAAACCTGGAGCGGAACTATCAAAGCCTGGTTTCCCAGGGAGTGTAGAGACATCGGAGCCCTGGTGGCGCAGTGGTTAAGTGCTCAGCTGCTAACAAAAAGATCAGCAATTGGAATCCACCAGCTGCTCCTTGGAAGCCCTATGGGATAGTTCTACTCTGTAGTATAGGATCGCTATGAGTCAGAATTGACCCGAAGGCAATGGGTTTGGTTTTTTTTTGGCTACAGAGACTTTGCCCTAGTCCCTGGGTGGCACAAACGGTTAAGCGCTTGGCTGCTAACTAAAAGATTAGAGATTCAAGTTCACCCAGAGGCACCTTGGAAGAAAGGCCTGGCAATCTACTTCCCAAAAATCAGCCACTGAAAACCCTGTGGAGCACAGCTCTACTCTGACACACATGGGGTCGCCAGGAGTCGGAATTGACTCCACAGCAACTGGTATTGGTAATCCTTCAACCTGGGGTTTGATGGGCTCTAGAAATAGAATCAGAGACTCATGAAGTGCCCCTAAAGCAGAAATCTCCTTTACATCATTCCCAACGGCTCTTACCTGATGATTTCCGTGATGGGAACTCACAGCCAGCTGAGGGAGCTTGCCCTTCCCATCGTACTGAGAGTTCGCTGAGTCTCGCGCTGGGCTTTGCGCTATACATACTAGTCTCTCATTTAATCCCCACACTCATGAAACATACAGTTATTCTTATTTTACAGGTAAGCAAAGTGGGACTTGAAGAGGTTAAACAATTGGTTGGAGATCTCAGAGCCAGTAGTGGTGAAACTGGCATATGCCCCAGTATGGAGTGCACGCGTGTTGCACTGTTGTATACATTGTAACGAGTATATTGTAACGTGTATAGCTTTAGCCTGGCAAAGCATCTTGCCCTACACTCACTCCTTCCAGAACTCACTACTCAGGAAGTTCTTTCTTACGCTGATAGTGACCCCATGTGACAGAATATAACTGTCCCATAGGGTCTTCTAGGCTGTAATCTTTTCGGGAGCAGATAGCCAAGTATTTCTCCTGCAGAGCCACTGGGTGGCTTTGAACCATCGACCTTTTGGTTAGTAGCTGAGCACTTAATTGTCACATCACCAGTGCTCCCTTTATATTGAGGTTACTCCTGTTCATGTTGCCGTCGACTCGGTTCCAACTCACAGCGACACTATAGGACAGAGTAGAACAGCCCCCCTTCCCTCCCCATAGGGTATCCTGGGAGTGGCTGGTGGATTCGAACTGTCGACCATTTGATAAGCAGGTGAGTGCTTAATCACTCTGCCAAGAGGGCTCTGCTGAGGTTGCTGCTACCCTATTATTTCTCTGCACCGGTCCTGATGCTCTTCTTGGAAAAGCCTAGACCGTGCCTGCTTCCCCTCCATTGACAAAGTCAGCTGTAACCTCCGTTCCTTAACTTAGCATTTTTCTTAGGACTTGGTTTCCGGAGTCTCTGGCCTTTGGGTGGCCTCCTCCTCTCTTGCTGTGTTCTTTCTACAATGCAGATACGTGTCTTCTGTGCAGGGAATTGATTCCTGAGATTCAGACACGCGTTCTATTAAAATAATCTATGAATGCGTTATTCTTTTAGGACTTGTATCACACTGCTTACTCATAAAATTTCAAGATCTTCTGCGATTTTGAGCAGGCTATTGAACTTCTTTGACCCTCAAATTCTTCGACTGAGAGATGGAGCTATTAATCCCTTACTGACAGATGGTTGTTGTTAAGAGCTGGGCTGCTAACCAAAAGGTTGGAGATTCAAGTCCACTCAGAGGCGCCTCAGAAGAAAGGCCTGGTGATCTGCTTCTGAAAGGTCACAGCCATGAAAACCTTATAGAGCACAGCTCTACTCTGAAACCCGTGGAGTCGCCGTGAGTCGGAATTGACTCAAGGGCAACTGGTTTGGCTTTTTGTCCAGTTATTTTAAGCATTGTAGGTAAAGTAGCTAGCGGGCCTAGCATGCAGAACTTCTCAGTCACTGTTCGTAGCTTCCCTGTCTCTCTCTTTCTCTATTTTGCTATCTCCTCTCTCTCTGTCTCTATCTTTCTTCTCTGTTTCTCTCTCTCTTCCTCTTTCTCTCTGTCTCTCGGGTTTTGGCGTAATGGTAGCAGGCAGCTAAGATAAGCGTGTTAATCGTCTTTGCACACGTGGGGTCTGTAGTGCGGTGGAGGATTACAAGGCGTCTGAGAGTGAGTGGGTGGTGGGGAGTAAGATGTAGCCAAGGTAGACGGCTCTTTCAAGCGTAGCCTAGAAGGAAGGAGCAGTGGCCTCTGGTGGAATACTGGACTGAGGCAGTTCTGTTGTAAAGGGAGGGAAAGAGCTGAGTGTGTTTCTAGGTGCAAAGAGGAGGAGAAAAAAAGAGACTACAGAATCAGGAAATGAGGCATCAGCTGGTGACACAAATTGCTGCAGAGGGGACAGGAAGGTGATGAAGATCACACATGGAGGGCTTGGCCTTGGAAAAGGGGAAGTGTTTGTTCTCTGAGAGTGGAGGGGCAGAAGGCAGGCAGAGGTGCAGAAGTCTGGCCAAGTTGTGCTGCTGGTTGCAGGAGTGACCTTGGACTTCCTTAATACTAGCCCTGTTGACGTGATCTGAGGCGAGGGACGCCGTCTCGGCTTCTGGAGAGAAAGTCATCAGAATGTCCTACTGTGCTCTGTGGTAAGAAGAGACGTTCAGAATGGACAGTTGCACACTCGAACCCCGTGTAGCTGATGGCATCACTGGATCAGTGCGAGCTTCAGTGTTGCAGCAAGGGGAAAACACATCCTCAAAGGCCGAGCTTCCCTGCTTCCCAGCAGAGAGATGCTGAGAAAGGTGCTCATCCTAGCAGAGCCTCAGTGTGCCTATCTGTAAAGTGGGGACAGTCTTACCCTCTCATAGAGCTGTTGCAGGCTCAGTAAGGTAACCTATGGCAACTGCGTGCTTGGATTGAGGTAATCCCTCCTTCACGGAGGGTCAGTGAAGAACAGGAAGACCCTCAATGAGATGGATTGACACCGTGGCTGCAACAATAGGCTCAAGCATAACAACGATTGTGAGGATGGTGCAGGACTGGGCAGTGTTTCGTTCTGTTGTACATAGGGTCGCTATGAGTCAGAACTGAATAGACAGCACCTAACAACAACAACTTCTTCACACAAGCTAGCCCTGTAGATATGTTCAAAACGGGCACATTCCTACAGAAGGAATACATTTTTGCCAAAGGAGAAAAACGTATACACAACTGATAAAACGTAGGCAAAGGGAGACTCCCTGCTTAGGGCACACGGAGCTTCTGTAAGGGTGGTGGGAAAATGGAGAAATGGGTAAGGGTAGTGGCTGAACAACATGATCAACACAACAAATGTCAGTGACTTGTACATGTGAAGGGTGTTGAAAAGGCAAACGATTTGTTACATACATATTTACCACAATAAAAAAAAATCTATGAGAAAAACAAACAAACATTCTTTCCATATCTTTTTGAGGAGGCCAGGTTAGGGGCCCTGGTGGCACAACTGTTAAGCACTCAGTTGCTAACCTAAAAGTTGGTGGTTGGAACCCACTCAGAGGCTTTGAGGGGGAAAGATCTGGTAATCTGCTCCCATGAAGGTTACAGCCAAGAAAACCCTATGGAGCAGTTCTACGCTATCCTGTAGGGCCACCATGATTGGGAACTGACTCAACAGCACCTAACAACAAGTATGAAGTTGACCAAAAGGAACCCCATGGATCCCTGACAACTACACTTTTCCCTTTTCACTCTTGAAATGGAGATACAGGAAGATCAGACAGGAGGGGGACAGAGAGAGAGACCTTTGTTTCTCATCTTCACCATCCAATCCATACCCATTGCCTCCAGATTCTGTCTTCTGGTATCTCTTACATCCCTCAAGTCCTCACCCTAACCAGCTTGCTCCTATCTTGTCCCCTTGTCTTGTGTCTGGCCCCTCTAAGCATCCTCCACACTAAACACAGTGGCTTTCCTCTCAGGCCACCCCTCTGTTTAATCTTGCTGATAACTCCTAGTTGCTCTTGAAATAGTCATCAATTCAGCATTTCTTAACGTAATTCTCATCAAGGCCATTGCCATGTGGCTAAGTCCAAGGTCCAATGGGCACTGCCCATGATGGTCTTCTTTGAGCCTTGACTCAGTGACCTTTTCTCATTGAGACTCCCTGAGTCCACCCTACTGAATACTGCACGTGGCCCCTTAGTCTCCTCTACTGTCTCCTTTTTCCAAAGCTCAACACGCTGTAATTTTTAAGATATTTTAATAACATTTGAATTCATTTGGCGTCTCTGGGTGGTGCCAACGGTTAGCACGCTCAGCTGCTAACTGAAAGGTTGGAGGTTTGAATCCACCCAGAGGGACTTCAAAAGAAAGGCCTGACATCTACTTCCAAAAAATCAGCCATTGAAAACCCTCCAGAGCGCAGTTCCACTCTGACACGCAAGGGGTCTTCATGAGTCAGAATCAACTCAGTGGCAGCTTGGGACTGGTTAGTTTACTTTTTCCCTTCTGTCCCTTCCTCTGCTACACTCGCCAGAAGATAAGCTTCTCGGGTCAAAGGCTCTTTGCTTGTTTAGGTTTCGGACACGAGCTAAGTGTCTGGTACCTAACGGGTAATAATAAATATATGTTACTGAAAGCACAATTCACCACTTACTGCTTCAGCCTGTTAAAACAAAAATCATATTAAGCGAGGAGTAGAAATTGGCTGAAGTTTATTTGATATACAAGTTGCAAGTCTGGGTAACACTTTGACTAGGAAGTCAAAAATGTTTCAACGCGGAAGGATCTTTCACAGATTCTTCTGCTCCAGTTTATCGCTAGTATAACAATCTGTGGTCAGTAAGATTCCTTGCAGCATTGCCCTGAAGAACAATGGAATCATTACTGATTTACCCTAAAACAGAGCTGTACTCCGACTTGTGGAGTCTCTGTTTCTCGAAAATGACTCCACATAGAGAAGTCTTCAAAAGAACGCAACGCCTAACGCAAATCGATGGTTACCAGTTTCTCCAGACCATGGTTTGACTCAAAGGTGACTTTAGAAAACCAGTTCTCTCAAGGCTCAGGGTCCAAAGACCATCTCAGGGTGATAACTTGGTTGGTTGCCCCAGCTTCCACGGAACCCAGAAATCTGGATTCCGTGAGAATTAAAACTCCGTTTCTCAAGCCTCATCTGGAGCTCTGCTTGGTGGTCCCGTCTTCCAGGCCTCCCCATCCCCCTTCGTAAGCTGGACATGCTGAACCACAGCCAGGTCGTGCCTCTGAACCTTTGCATATCCCATTCCACTCAAACCCCAAAACCAAACCTTTGCCAAGTTGAGTCCATTCCGACTCATAGCGACCCTGTAGGACCAAGTAGAACTGCTCCATAGGGTTTTCTAGGCTGTAATTTTTACAGAAGCAGACTGCCACATTTTTCTCCCTTAGAGTGGCTACCGACCTGAAAGGTTAGCAGCTGAGCGATTAACCATTGTGCCGCCAGGGCTCCTTTTCCTATTCCACTTAGCTAGTGTTAAAACAAAAATCATATTAAGCCCAAAATAGAAAATGATTGAGATTTATTTACTATACAATTTGCAAATTCGGGTAATATTTCAACTGTTGTGTGCTATCGCGTCAATTCCGACTCATAGCGACCCTATAGGACAGAGTAGAACTGCCCCATAGGGTTTCCAAAGAGCGGCTGGTGGATTCGAACTGCTGACCTTTCGGTTAGGAGCCTGAGCTCTTAACTGCTTTGCCACCAGGTGTCTAATATTTCTTTTTTTCTTTTTTTTTAAATTATACTTTAGATGAAGGTTCACAAATAGTTTCTCATTAAACAGTGTACATATTGTTTTATGACAATGGTTAACAACCCCATGACATGTCAACACCATCCCTTCTCAACCTTGGGTTCTCTATTACCAGCTTTTCTGTCCCCTCCTGCCTTCTAGTCCTTGTCCCTGGACTATTGTGCCCCATTAGTCTCATTTTGTTTTATGGGGCTGTCTAATCTTTGGCTGAAGGGTGAACCTCGGGAGTGACTTCATTACTGAGCTAAAAGGGTGTCCGGAGGCCATACTCTCGGGGTTTCTCCAGTCTCTGTCAGGCCAGTAAGTCTGGTCTTTTTTTGTGAGTTAGAATTTTGTTCTACGTTTTTTTCCAGCTCTCTCCGGGACCCTCTGCTGATCCCTGTCAGAGCAGTCAGTGGTGGTAGCCGGGCATCATCTAATTGTACTGAACTCAGTCTTGTGGAGGACATGGTAGTTGTGGTCCATTAGTCCTTTGGACTAATCTTTTCCTTGTATCTTGTTTCCTTCATTCTCCCTTGCTCCTGAAGGGGTGAGACCAGTGGAGTATCTCAGATGGTTGCTCACAGGCTTTTAAGATCCCAGATGTTACTCACCAAGGTAGGATGTAGAACATTTTCTTTGTAAACTGTGCTATGCCAACTGAGCTAGATGTTCCCTGAGACCATGGTCCCCACAGCCCTCCGCCCAGCAATTCAGTCAGGGCTCCAATATTTCAACTAAAACCAAAAAAATCCAACCCCGTTGTCATTGAGTCGATTCCGACTCATAGTGACCCTATAGGACAGAGTAGAACTGCCCCATATGGTTTCCAAGGAGCACCTGGTGGATTCGAACTGCCAACCTTTTGGTTAGCAGCTGTAGCTCTTAACCAGTACACCAGCAGGGTTTCCATATTTCAACCAGGGAGTCAAGAATGTTCCAGTGAGCAAAGAACTTCCAAAGATTCTTACACCCCATCTTATAGACGTTGTCATGGAATGGGGCTAGAAGAGAACTGATAAAACAATTTTTGGTCAGGAAGGATTTCGTACAGCATTGTCTTGAAGAACAAGGAAAATAATTACTGATTTAGCCTAAAACAGAGCTCTAGCCTGACCTTGGAGCTTCTGCTTCTCCAAATTGACTACACATAGAGAATTCTTCAAAAGAGTTCAATGCCTAAGACAAAAAGGGTCTTGCTAAGCTATTTACTAGGCTATTGTTCAACTTAGGAGCCCTGGTGGCACAGTGGTTAAAGCGCAGGGCTACTTATGGAAAGGTTGGCAGTTCGAACCCACCAGCTGCTCCATGGGAGAAAGACGTGGCAGTCTTCCATAAGGATTATAGCCTTGGAAACCCTATAAGGGCAGTTCTACTCTGTCCTATAGGGTCACCATGAGTCGGAATCCACTTGACAGCAATTGTTTGACTTAAAGGTGACTTTAGGAGACCAGTTTCCTCAAGGTTCAATGTCCAAAGATCATCTCAAAGTGATGGCTTAGGTGGGTCACCCCACCTCCACGGACCCCAGAAATCTCGATTCCGCAAGAATTAAAATTGTTTCTCAACAGCGTGATCACCCTTGCTGTCTTCCGCCCCCTCCCTCCATTTCCTTGGCTAATTTCTTGTTCTTCAGATTGTATTCTAGGTGTCACTTCCTCTCGGAAGCCTTCTGTAGCCCAAAGCCTGACTCAACTTGCTTACCCTTTGACCATCTATAGCGCCCTGTCCTTCCCTCAGTAGTATAGGTTCTGCTTGTTTGTCTGTTTCCTTAAACTGTGAGCTCCTGGGCAGTTGGAGACTGTGTCTTGTTCACACTGACATCCTCAACACCAAACACAGTGAGCAGTAGATAGCAGCTGCGGACTGAGTTTTTTGCTGAGTGAGTTTTGTCAGAGGCCATTGAGTGCTGGGAATGACCCAAGGAAACATTCAACATTCTGGTAAGAACAACGGAATAACACAGGCTGCTGAACCTACCCATTAAACACCAAATCGAAATCTTTTCCTCTGACAGGATTCTTTGCCCACAAAGTGGAGCATGAGAGCAAGACTCAGAATGGGCGGAGCTTCCAGACGACGGGGACACTGGCCTTTGAGCGGGTCTACACTGCCAAGTGAGTCCAAACCCTGACATTACTGACTAACAGAGTGGGGGAAGCGAGCAGGACTGGGCCTGGGCCCGGGC
This sequence comes from Trichechus manatus latirostris, assembly GCF_000243295.1. Taxonomy (NCBI): domain Eukaryota; kingdom Metazoa; phylum Chordata; class Mammalia; order Sirenia; family Trichechidae; genus Trichechus; species Trichechus manatus. Next base: position 3,291,940 of record NW_004444054.1, read on the forward strand.
TTGGAGCTTCCATCCCGGAGTAAAGACCACCCTCAAGGCGTCACGTCTCCTGAGCCAGGCTTCCCAGTGCCTGGCGACAGGCTCTTGAGGAAGGTGGAAATTCAGTGGGAAGGGCTTTGTGGACACCCTTCATCATTTCAGTAGGTGTGGTGTTAAAAGAGAGGAAGTGGGGATATGGGGGTGGGGGTGTAGCCTCTACAGCTCCCCCTTGCACCAGAAACATCTGAGGAAGACATTTAGTCAGGGGAGTTGACCAATTTCCTGTGGGGTTAGTCTGTGAAAACCAGCCATTACTCGTCACCAGTTTCAGAAGCAATGGACAGGACACGCTGGCGACAGCCGTCAGCTCCAGGCCCCTCATTCTTCTCTTAGTGGAAGTCTGAAGGTGACACCAGTCCATTTCATCACTTCAGGTCTCCTTGAGCAACAAGACCAAGAACAGAACAAGTAGGGGGATTATGCAATTGCCTTTCCCTCCCTCTTTCTTTGCTCCTAAATAACAAGGCTGTTTGAAAACACCTGAACAGCCTTGGACGGGGAGCTATTTGGGATGCAAATTCGAATGGGTGTTATTCACACTCTATTTCATTTATGCAGAATGTATTTAAATACAGAGTTCAAGCTGCTGGCCGGTTTGCCTGCTTCTCTGTGGCTGTGGCAAGAGGCGGGTCAGGAAGGAAACTTCCAGAGACCCACAGCATGGGCTGTGCAGTAATGGAGAAGCTGGCCTTCACTGCCAGCCTTGGGGTGTCTCTGATGTCTGCAGAGAGCCTTGCAAAGGGGACAGTCATGGCCACCCAAGAAAAGTATGTTTAGAATTACAAGCACAATACAAGCAAATGCAGGGACGAGAACTGAAACTGAAGGAAGGCTCTGAGGGCCCCCTTCCAGGTCTGGGTGGGGGGCTATTGGGAAGGAGGGCCCAAATTTAGGGGCACTGTTGGCTTCCTGTGAATTAAACTGACTTCAAGAGGTCTCATTTGGACAGACTCCCATCACATTCACCAACATGCTTTCTTGTCAGTCCTTGACCTTAATTGGGTGTTGGCTATTTTCTAAATGAGAGTCCCTGGGTGGTGCAAATGGTTAACATGCTTGGCTGCTGACCGAAAGGTTGAAGGTTCGAGTTCATTCAGAGGTGCCTCAGAAGAAAGTCCTGGTGATCTACTTCTGAAAAATCACCCATTGAAAACTCTATGGAGCATAGCTCTACTCTGACACATATGAGGTCGCCATGAGTTGGAGCCCACTTGATGGCAACTAGTTAATTATCACTGGGGAGTCCCTGGGTAGTGCAAATGGTTAACTCCCTCGGCTGCTAACTAAAAGGTTGGAGTTTGAGTCCACCCAGAGGCACTTCGGAAGAAAGGCCCAATGATCCACTTCTGAAAAATCAGTCATTGAAAACTATATGGAGCACAGTTCTACTTTGACACACATAGGGTCGCCATGAGTTGGAGTCAACGCAATGGCAACTGGTGGTATATTTTCCAAATGAGGTGCAAGTGAGGGAGAAATGGAGGGGAGTCGCCTCGGCTGTGACTTTTCATCTCTGGCCCCTTTGCTCCCTCACCTCTCCTCACTACGCTCACCGTCAGAACCATCTGTGGACATATTCGTAGGGTTGTCCCTGGCTGACTTCTGGGTCCCCTCACCCTACCTGGGCCCTTTGTCTTCTCAGGTTCCATGCTTTGGGCTGCTCCTGAGCACTCACAATCCCACCCAGGCCGTCCTCACTATCCCCCTCCTCAGGTCTTTGCTTCCCTCTTTCTCCATCCCAACTCCCTGCTCTAGTTCCCTGGCTCTACCCTAGCGCTCTTGTCCAGGGCAATTCTAGCAGTCTGAGCTCAAGGAAATCATTTGCCAAGCTACTCCCAGGGAGATTTCTATTTCAACATCTGGGTCTTCAGTGTACTAGTTCTCAGAATCAATTTAAAGAAGGTTAAAGATTTGGTTTAAGAGATTCTAGAGCCATTTAAAGGAGGATAGGGAAAATATGGAGGACAGTGCTAATTCAGTGCTGGAATTCTCACCTCCCATACAAGAGGCTCAGGTTGGATTCCTGGACAATAGACCTCACACACAGCCAACACCCACTTGTCTGTGTATTGTTGTGATGCTGGACAGGTTTCAGCAGAGCTTTCAGACTAAAACAGACTAGGAAGAAAGACCTCTGGATGTCTACTTCTGAAAATCAGCCAATAAAAACCCTGTGGATCACAATGGTGCGACCTGCAACTGATCATGGGGATGGCACAGGACCCATCAGCATTTAGTTCAGTTGTTCTTAGGGTTGCTAAGAGTCGAGGGCCGACTCGATGGCAGCCAACAATAACAACAATAGAGAAAATATGTAGGTTACCATCAACCTCTCAGTGCCATTTGCAGGGGTCACTGGGAGAGCTCAACTCAGACACATCCATGGTCAAGAAGTGCCAAGAAGGTGTCTTTGATCAGGGGTAAGGTCAACCCTCTCTGAAAATTGAATCCAAAGAAAATATTAAAACTTTCCCACCAGTTTAGAAAGAGAAGATTTTTTTCAGCCCAGATCACTGCATTGGTTACAGTGTGTCCCTTTTGAGCTCCTCGGCTCATCCATTTTGGAGAAGACTGGCAAGGGAGTCTTCCACTTTCACTGTACCTTATAGTAGATGTTAAGTATCCATACCTCCCTTGTACAGAAGAAATAGATGGTGCTTAGCTACCATTACTGAATGTTTTGATCAAGGACCAAATAGTGGGATCTTGATCAAAAGGAGGAACATTGTGGAACAGAACTTTACATTTGTATTGGAAACCAGACTTCCTGGACACATTGTGACTGGAGGGACCCTCAAATCTATTGCCTGGAAACAACTTATAAACCTTGAGCCTATCCCATGAAGTCATCTTTAAACTAAACAGCAATGTCATTCAATAAATAAAGAATGTCTGCCTTGATCATTGCACCCTATTGAAGAATTACCTATATGGGACTGAAATGACAAAAGTAACTCTGGAACACAGATGAGAACTTTAAGGGGAGAGAGTCCAAGTTATCGGTGGTGAGACAACATGGGCAGAGATAGGGAGAACAGTGACACAATGGGAAGTATGTAACCATAGTCATGTGAAAATTGTAATGCGTGAATGTTTTGTTGTGTATATTTTCATGAAAAAAAGAAGTGTCCATTTGGCCAGCAATGAAGAAGGAACAGGAGCCCTGGTGGTGCAGTGGTTAAGCACTCAGCTGCTAACAGAAAGACTGGAGGTTAAAACCCACCAGTGACTCCGCAGGAAAAAGATCTGGCCATCTGCTCCTGTAAAGATTATAGCCTTGGAAACACTACGGGGCAGTTCTACTCTGTCCTGTAAGGTCGCTACGATTCGGAATTGACTTGATGGCAGCGGGTTTGTTTTTTTTTGGTTTGAAGAAGAAACCAACAGTCCAGGCGGTCAAATGAATGAGCTCTGTTTCTAAGGAGCCACCGGGCCCACCAGGGCCCCTGCTGGCAGCTTCCGAATTGCAGAAGTGCCATTTGGCAGGGGCGTACTCTGTCCTGTGGGGAGGTGCTGGGGTTCCTGAGGTCCAGAGGGGCAAGAGGACAGTGGCAGGGCAGTTGTGGCTGCCTGGGGCCCGGTATGGTGTAGGCACTGCTGCTCAGCTACCGAAATGGACAATCTTTGCTGCCACTTGACCCCCATGAGAGGGGAAAGAGAAGAATGAGGGAAGGGAGGGTGTCCTGGAGCCACAGGAACAAGGGAGGGGGATGGAGAATTTTTTGTAAGATAAAGCCCACCCAGAAATTGCCGGGGTCCTCCGGTGACAAAGACTGCTTCCTCCCTACCCAGCTAACAACGGTAAGTGTGTGCCTGCAGTGGGCTGTGAAGGTGGCTGCAGATCACAGCAGCCGCTCCTGCATGCTGGCCAAAGGCACCAACCTTTTTGTCTCTGCCAGGGAGCTACTGGGGAGGAGATTCTGTATTTGACATTCTACCTTGAAAGTAGCGCACAGCTACTCCAAAAGCACCCAAAGAGAGGTGTAAGGTGATCACGGGGCACGGGAAGAAAAGATCAGAACATGCATCTCATCATCTAAAACATAAGAAATGAAACCTTCCTCATTTTCAGTATTGACGGTTATCAAAAAACTAGTTGCCGTCAAGTCAGTACTGACTCCTGATGACCCTATGTGTGTCAAAGTAGCAGTGAGCTCCATAGAGTTTTCAATGGCTGTGACTTTTCAGAATTAGATGGCCAGGCCTTGCTTCCGAGGTGCCTCTGGGTGGACTTGAACAGCCAGCCTTTCAGTTAGTAGCAGAGTACTTAACTGTTGGCATCACCCAGCTAGCCGTATTAATAATAGTACATTTATAAAATTTATACTTAAATATACCTGTCATAACCTAGTTGCTAATGGAAAGATTGGCAGTTTGAACCCACTCAGCAGCTCTGCTGGAGAAAGACCTGATGATCTGCTTCCATAAGGATTACCCAAACACCAAAACCAAACCCATGGCTGTCGAGTCGATTTGGACTCATAGCAACCCTACAGGACAGAGTAGAACTGCCCCATAGGGTTGCATGATCAAAAACTTTTGGTTGATGGGATGTAGAATCATAAATGTTTAGCGACTGTGGCTATAAAGGAAGAATAGCATAAAGAAAAAATGACACTGGTGGATTGAAAGGCCTGAGGCACATTTTTCCAGCAAAAAATATGACTCTTGACTGATAGAGAGTTCAAAATTCTGGGCAGATGATTCACAGACATCCCAGTCAGGTGTGGTTCATGAGCTCAGACTAGGATGTCAATTAGTGATCTGCCCCGGAACCATCTCACACTAGGGTGGAGCTGAGTCAGGGTTTGGTAGTTAAAAGAAATTGTGACCTTGACTTGGATGTTCTTATGTGTGAGACATAGTTCAATGCCCTTTCCCAGCTGATGAGCACTGCTAGAGTGACCTTGGTCAAAATATGGGTTTTGGAGAAAAACCCTAGTTAACTGATCTAAGAGGAGCCCTGGTGGTGCAATGGTTAAGCGCTCAGCTGCTAAACAAAAGGTTGGCAGTTAGAACCCACCCAGTAGCTTCAAGGGAGAAAAGACCTGGTGATCTGCTCCTGTAAAGATCAGAGCCAAGACAACCCTATGGGGCAGTTCTACTCTGACACATGTGATCACTGTGAGTCAGAATCGACTCAACAGCACCCAACAACAACTGATCTAAGATTCCTCCTTGGGAGGGCAGTTAAGCGCTGGTTGCAAAGAGGAGATGGAGTTCTGAAGATGCATAATTTCTCAAGAAGCGTTCCACAGAATACAGTTGTTACAGGGAAAAACAAGTGCTTTCCAGCAAGACTTTTCAGGACCTTCGACATACAAAGGCGCACTGTGGTTCTTCATTCTCCAAGAGGGAGAGGTCTTATTTAACTACAGAAGTCCCCACCCGTCTTTTTGCAGAGTGTGTCAAGGGTTTAACCAGCCAAGACCAGTTGCCATGGAATGGATTCTGACTCATGGCGACCCCATGTGAATCAGAGTAGAACTGTACTCCAGCCTTTCTTCTAAGGCACCTCTTGGTGGACTAGAACCTCTGAACTTTCAGTTAGCAGCTGAGT
>NW_004444054.1:3299176-3300119 GCF_000243295.1 Trichechus manatus latirostris
GAGAAAGGTGGGGTGTAGAACTCAAATTCTAGTAAGAAGACCAGACTTAATGGTCTGACTGATACTGGAGGGACCCTGGAAAACACAGCCCCTGCACTCTCTGTTAACCCAGAACTAAAACCATTCCTGAGGCCAACTCTTCAGGCAAACATTAGACTGGACTATGGGACATAAAATGATACTCGTGAAGAGTGCGCTTCTTAGCTCAAGTAGATACATGAGACTAAATGGGCAGCTTCAGTCCGGAGGTGAGATGAGAAGGCAGAGAGGGTTAGGAGCTGGTTGAATGGACACTGGAAATCAGGGGTGGAAAGGAGGAGTGTGCTGTCACAGTATAGGGGGAGCAATTAGGGCCACATAACAATGTAAGTATAAATTTTTGCATGAAAGACTAACTTGAATGGTCAATTTTCACTTAAACTACAACAACAACAACGAAAAGTCTCTGAGTGTTACAAACAGTTAACATGCTCAGCTACAAACTGAAAGGAGGTTTGAGTCCACCCAGAGGCACCTCGGAAGAAAGTCCTGGCTATTTACTATATTTTTACGCAAATAACACACACCTTCTGCGTTTGTTTGCCGGCCTCGCCCTCTTCCCATGAGGCACCCTCATAAGCGCCACCATGCCAGTCCTCTTCCAAATGTTGTCTGGTCCTGCGCCATCCCCATGATTGCCTGCAGATCGGACAGTTGTGATCCATAGGGTTTTCATTGACTGATTTTTTTGGAAGTAGATGGCCAAGCCTTTTTCCCTGGTCCGTCTTAGTCTGTAAGCCACTGCTGAAACCCGTTTAGCATTGCAGCAAGAGGCAAGCCTCCACTGACAGAGGGGTGGTGGCTGCGCATGAGACGCATTGGCCGAGAATCAAACCTGGGTCTCCCACGGAGGGCGAGAATCCTACCACTGAGCCACTTGCTTAGTTAGTCTCTTCTCCCCTGA
>NW_004444054.1:3302127-3303400 GCF_000243295.1 Trichechus manatus latirostris
CACCATGTGGCCTCATTCTGTGTTACTTAAGGCTGTCAGTAAGCCCCCCATTTATTTTCCATTTTGTATCGTGAGTTAAATAAGAAACATATCTGGCATTACCTGAAAAATCAAGTCAAACTACACTTGGACTAGGAGTTATGATTCCTTTTTATTTCTTAGTGATACTTGATATAGATGAATCTAAAGTTGCTCTAAAGGAGCCCTGGTGGCGCAATGGTTAAGCGCTTGGCTGCTAACTGCAAGGTTGATGGTTCGAACCCACCCAGCGGCTCCGTGGAAGAAAGACCTGGTGATCTTCTCTTGTAAAGATTATAGCCCAGGAAACCCTATGGGGCAGTTCTACTCTATCACTTGGGGTCGCTGAGTCGAAATTGACTCAATGGCAACTAAAAACAATAACAACAATCTACCTAATAGTGTTTCTGTGACAATTAAGTGAGATAATGTGCCTCTAACACAGGGCTTGGCATCTGCCAGACTGAACCATATAAAACTGCCAATATCTGTTTGTTACCCCAGAAAAAGCACTTTCATGTGGTTCAACCTAACAGTGGAAGCTCAATGAATGTTAGTAGTGATGGAGCTGGGGAAGTTTTGAAATCAGACAGACCTAGTTTCAAATTCCAGCTCTTCCTTTGACCACCTACTGTTGCTCATTCCTTAGACAAATGTTTATTGAATGCCAATTATGTGCCAGGCACTGTGCCCAGCACAGAGACTCTGGCAAGGGAAAGACAGTTGTCCTCATGGAACTTTTGGTCTGCTAGGTGATCCTTGGCAAACTGACTTCGTTGGACCTAAATTTCCTCATCGGTCGAACAGTGACAGTAATGTACTTCCTACCAGGTGGCTGTGAGGGTTGGAGACTCAAGTACCCAAAGTGGCTGGGGCAGTTTCTGACACATTAACAGTGCTTAGTCAACAGCAGTCCATTGAGTATTTGAATAATGCTTAGAAGTTTGCAAAATGCTTTTGTAACCATTGCCCTATTTCACTCCCACAATAATTCCTAAATGTTGTTGTTAGTTGCTGTCAATTCTGACTCATAGTGACCTAGGTGGTCCAAATGGTTTGGGCTTGACTGCTAACCTAAAGACTGGTGGTTTGAACCCATCCCATGGTACCACAGAAGAAAAGCCCTGGCAATTTGCTTCTGTTAAGATTCCAAAAACCAAAACCAAACCCACTGCCGTCAAATCAATGCTGACTCATAGCAAGTCAATAGGACAGAACAGAACTGCCCTATACAGTTTCTAAGGCTGTAAATCTT
>NW_004444054.1:3305327-3306457 GCF_000243295.1 Trichechus manatus latirostris
AGTCTGGGGCTTGAATGACTTTTTATGTCTGGCTTCCCAAGGCCTCCTGTGAGTGAAACATGTCATTGTTTGTCTAGAGAAATGAGAACTGAAGCTTGCACCTTGCAATAAGTTCTCCTGAGTAAAAGATTTTCTGGGGACCCGCAGAAAGAATGTTGAGAAAATAAGATGCAGCAAGATGCAATAGACAGAGACTGTGAATAGTCATTGTGGTATTGTTTACAGACGGTGGCAGAGAGAAAGCTCCAGAGCAGTAGTTAGACTTCCACGACACCTGGATTGGGGAGTCTGGATTCTAGTAAAAGAAATTCTTATACTTACAGAAGAAACGCTTGAGTTACAGCATGCCACCGTTCCTTAGAGATGAGAATTCCTAACTTTTCCAGAGAGACTCTGAGAGCCAGGGATGTATTCTGGAAGAGCTGCGTCTCCATGTGCTGACCCTAGCTTTCCCCGCCATTTTTCTTGCTTGTCTATTTTCTCATCCCCCTCTGTCTTTTACAACAGCACCTTCTCCAGTGGTTAATGGGCTCTCCATTTAGATAGCATCCTTTCCCAGTGACAAAGGCAGTGACGTTCGGGAGGTCAGTAGGCGAGAGCACTATGTGTGGGGCACCTGGGAGCAGACAAAGCTAAATGACTCAAGGGCTGTTAGAGGGTGAGCTGGGCTGGAGCCAGGAAAAGAATGTTCTCACAAGAATTCTATTCACCTTCTCATCTCTTCTTTCACTCCTCTCCAGTGGCTGCTTATTTATCCTCTCAAACCACAATTCCATTATCTCTTTTATCCTTATCAGCACTGTCCCAAATGATATTCTTTATTCTCTTTTACCCTGGAAAAACTCTATTATGCCTTTCCCCAGGTGATGACCTGCTGTTAAGCATGGCCTGGGTGGGGAGGGTGGAGCAGAGCCCATCAGTGCTGGTCCCTAGGCAGCCCTGTCTTCCTTCCCCAAAGTCCCAGGAATTTGGCCCAGTCACTGTTCTTCTCTTCATCTGTCACCCCTGGCCTGAGATCCAAAGTTGCTTTAATTCTAAAACAATCTGAGGAGCATGATAAAAATTTGTCTTCTTACCAATGTTGTTGTTGTTGCTGGGTGCCCTCGAGTCGATTCTGACTCATAGTGAGA
>NW_004444054.1:3310450-3313801 GCF_000243295.1 Trichechus manatus latirostris
TAAAAATAATTTATTTTATTGTTGTTGTAGTTGAGGATATATACAACAGCACATACACCAATTCAACAGTTTCTATGTGTATACTTCGGTGACATTGATCACATTCTTTGAGTTGTGCAACCATTCTCACCCTCCTTTTCTGAACTGTCCCTCCCCCATTAACATAAACTCACTGCCCCCTAAGAAGGAAGATTTTCTTGATCGTGTATGCCCATCCCACACACCCCGTCCCATATTGGGTTGGCATCTTTATGTGCTAATGTTGTACCCAGCACAGATCATGCAGTATAAAATGTGCTGTAACTGACCGTTAGAGCTTAGGAGAATGCCAGGTCCAGAGTAGGTGCCCCCAGATATCGGTTGAACCAATGACTAAATGAATGAATGAGTTAATGAATCGCTGGATGGCATTATTTAATAAAATATGTGTGTTGAGCCCTTTCCCTATATTGTAGATGGGTTTGTAGTGATCCAACTACACTGTCTTATCTGGTTCTCCTTGGCACCAAAGGCACAATTTGGAAGATGGCTGGGGGTAGTTGAGAGTCCACCCAACAGAGAGAAGCCAGCCGTTATCATGGAAGCTGGTGATCTATCTCCATAAAGATTACAGCCTAGAAAACCCGATGGGGGAGATTTACTCTGTCACATGGAGTCACTATGAGTTGAAATTGACTTGATGGCACCCAACAACAACAATTGTGCAAGTCAAAACTCATTAGGCCTGAGCTCTATCAATGAGGTGACCAGCAATAATGGTGTCGAGGATTGAATTGTGTCCCTCCCAAAATCTGTGTTGAATTCCTGGCCCTCGTACCTGTGGATGTGATCCTGTTTGGAAATATGGCTTTATTTGTTGTGCTAATTAGCTCATACTCAAGTAGGGTGAGTTCTAAATCTAATCACTTCTGAGTTATAAAAAGAGCAGAATAGACACAGAGACACACATGGGGGAAGATAGACACCATGTGAAGATCATCTACAGGCCAAGGAAAACCAAGGGACCAAGGATTGCCTGGAGTTACTGACAAGGAAGGACTCAACACAGCTGAGACCCTGATTTAGAGTTTTAGCCTCCAGAACTGTGAGACAATAAATTTCTGTTCTTTAAAGCCATCCACTTTTGGTATTTGTGTTACAGCAGCACTAGGTAACTAAGACAGATGGGTCCCACTTACTCCTCAGATGAGTATCGCCGACATCACAATCTCAGAAAGGATGAGGTGAAGCCAGGTGGCCACACCTCTTCCCAGCTTCCTCAGAGTTGTCTACCTGGGTCACTGGAGCTGATAGAAATGTGGAGTCTGGGCTGGTGTGAGGTCGGGATCAATATGCCACATAGTGGATGCTCAAGGTAAGCAAACCTCTCCAATGAGCATGGTTTCCTAAGATTATCTAATGGTCCAGGTTGAAGCCACTCCTGGGCTTTCACTGCCAAACCCATCCTACCAGGAGCTTCTTGGAGCAATTGGTTCAGTACAGTTGTTTCTGCTCTTAGGTCACTATATAGAGAAGGGCTTGAATACCCACACTGGGCATTTCTTTCCCTTTGGTGATAGGCAAAATCATGACCAGTTGGGTAGAAGTGGCCCTGAGGCTTTGCTCATGCCTGGCCCTGGTTGCAGGGTGGAGGTGTGATCAACCACCCTGGTTTGCCTAGGGCTGAGGAGTTTCTTGGGATTTGGGCCTTTAAGTTTTACAGTTGGGGCAGACTGGGCAAGTCAAGATGATGTGGTCACACTAGAGAGTGGGCTAAGCCAGAATCTGTCCAGTGGAGCTTGGGGACACCTTAGCTCCCAGAGACTGGCTGCCCAAACTGACCATGGGACCTCCAAGGACAGGGAGAGGAGATGACGGGCCAACAGAGGCTCTGCTGACTATGGCCTGGGTGAGTGGGCCTGCCTGATGGTACTGAGGGAGCAAGTGGGAGAGATGGCATTCTTCACAGTTATGAAGGAGAAGGGCTCAGGTGCAGAACTCCTGAATAAGGGACCCCTCTTCTAATTGAAAGGAGCCCTGGTGGCACAATGCATAAGCACTCTGCTGCTAACCAAAAGGTAGGCAGTTCAAACCCACCCAGCAGCTCCACAAAAGAAGGACCTGGCGATCTGCTCCTATAAAGATTACACCAAGAAAACCCTATGGGAAAGTTCTACTCTGTAACATGGGGTCACTATGAGTCAAAATAGACTCAACAACACCCAACAACAACAACCTGTCTAATTGGAGGCAGCATTGTTAAATTCTCCGTCTTCAGAGTTTTGGGCATGGGGTTGAATCCCTGCACCATCACATCCTCAGTTCTGTGATTTAGCTTTTCCCTAAGCCTCAGTTTCTGCGTGTGTTAAGTGGGGGTAGTAATAGTGCCAAAGACGTCCCTGGGTTGTGCGAAGAGTTAACACACATGGCGTCACCATGATTCAAGCCATGAGCAGGAGCCGACTTGAAGGCAACTGGTTTTTTAATAGTGCCAAACTTATGAGGTTGTTGTGAGGAATAATAAGATAAAGACATTGAAAGTGTTTAGCACATAGTAAGTGCTCAATAAAATACAGCTAGTCTTATTATCTTACTGTATTCATTTTCTATTGCTGCATAACAAATTCCCACACACTTAGTGGATTAAAATGACACACATCCATCATCTCACAGTTTCCATGGGTTGAAGTCCTCACAACTTAGCCGGATCACCTGCTCACAGACTCACAAGGCTGCAATGAAGGTATTAGCCAGAGTTGAAATCTCTCTGGGACGTCAGAATTCTCTTCCAAGCTGGTGGTTGGCAGAATTCAGTTCTTCGAGGTTGCAGGACTAAGACCCCCAGTTTCCAGAGGCTGTCTGCTGTTCCTTGATGCATGGCCTGTTGTTGCACAACATGGTATTTTGTAAGGCCAACAGGAAAGTATCTTTGCTGCTTTTTTCATCTTTGACTTATAGATCCTCTTTCAAAGGTCTTGCTGATTAGGTCAGGCCCACCCAGGGCAAGCTCCCTTTGGAGTAACTTAAAGTCATCTGGTTTGTGGTCTTAATTAACATCTGCAAAATCCCTTCACCTTTGCTTTATGCTATAACCTAATCATGGGAGTGAAATCATTTCCAAAGGTCCTGCTCACACTCAAGGAGAGGATGTTCTCCAGGGACCTGGGCCATTGAGGGTCGTTTTAGGATTCTTCCTGCTACATTTGTCTTCCAGGCTCAGAGGAGCCATAGGAAGCTGGATGGAAGGTGATATTGTGGGTGCTCAGGGCAGAAGCAGGGCAGAGAAAGTGTGTGTGTGTGTGTGTGTGTGAATGTGTGTGTATATGTGCGTGTCCACCACCTGTCTGTTAGTTTATCCTATCATGGTCGCTT
>NW_004444054.1:3315993-3317025 GCF_000243295.1 Trichechus manatus latirostris
TTAAAGTGATCAACAAGCCAAGGAATGCCAAGGATCAGCAGCTTTCACCAGAAGTTGGGAGAGAGGCATGGAGATACCTGGGAAATTCTCCTTCAGAGCACTCAGAAGGAATCAACATGGCGGACACCCTGATTTCAGATTCCTAGTCTCCAGAACGGCAGGACAATATGTTTCTGTTCTTATAAGCCACCCAACTTGTAGTACTTTGTGAAGGCAGCCCAAGGAGACTGATACACCTTGCTTTCCTTTTCTTCTTGTACTATCACCACCTGAAATTATGTCATCTATTTACCCCTTTACTTATTCACTGTCTGTTCTTCCACGTGAATGTAAGCTTTGAAAGGGCAGGGACTTTGACTATATTGTTCTTCATTGTATCGCCAGTGCCTAACAGTACTAGGCAAATAATCTGACGAACGATTGAAAGAATGGACAGGATTGCATGATTGTGTCTCCTTGTTTATATGACCATGCAGTGGTAGAGGTGGTGGTGATGGTTGTGGGGGTGGTGGTGATGGCTACAGGGTTATGTGCAAGTCTGGGACAGGAAGCCTAACAGATGTTCTCAAATTCTCGTAAGCAAAGCACAGCTATGGAACTTGTTTAAAAATGCAAATTCCTTTGAGCCACCCCTAGAGATATGATTTGGTAATCCAAGGATAAACCAAGAACCAGTTGCGGTAGAGTCGACTCCGACTCATAGTGACCCCACATGGGTCAGAGTAGAACTGTGCTCTATAGGGTTTTCATGGCTGATTTTTCAGAAGTAGATGGCCAAGCCTGTCTTCTGAGGCACCTCTAGGTGGATTCGAACCTCCAACCTTTAGTTAGCAGCTGAGCGCATTAACTATTTGCACCAGCCAGGGGCTCCAAATCAGCGATAAGACCCAGGAATTCACATTCTTATTCAGATATTCAGGTTTTCTTGTTGCAGGTGATTGCTGGCCACCCTTTCAGAAGCTCTTTGGACTGGAGCTACCCCAAATGGTAGCTACTCGCCACATGTGGCTACTGAGCCGTTGAAATGAGGCT
>NW_004444054.1:3318942-3319777 GCF_000243295.1 Trichechus manatus latirostris
TGCAAAAAGGTACTTACTTATAATAGCCTAGAATCCACTGCATAAACATAATGAAATATAAACCTCTTACATTCCAAAGAAGTAAACAGCTGCTCAGCCAATGCAGAGGAATAAACATTTGGTGCACAATTACTTAGTTTCATGCGTAATATACATTCTGGGTCCTCACGGTCAGCGCTATGGCAACCAGAACGTGGCCAGAGCCAACGTCTCGAAATGTCTACTCTTACCTGGAGCCAGCGAGGCCACGCCTACTGATCCCACAGCCTGCCTTTCTCAGCCCAATCCTATTTAAATTTATCCGAGTACTGGCCAGTGACCCAGGAGAAGGATGCTGGCTGACTCCATGGACCCTGTGAGGCTGCAGGATTCTGGTAATTGCCAGCCTCAGAAAAAAGTCTGGGTTGGGGGAGGGCGTGCGTCTGTAGACTGGGTGCCAACTGAAAGAAAAAAGCCACACTAACATTTTCTGATTCAGCTGACACATCATTTCTATCTCCCTCTCAATTGCCTGGGTTAATGGCGAAAAGAGAAAGCATAACTAACGCCTGAACCTCTTCTTAACCCTTTGTTTCAAAGCCATTCCTTTAAGAGAATTTCAAATTTTCATGGATTCCAGGCTTTCTGGAGCCACTGAAGCAGCAGAAATGATTACCCTGAGGAGATCTTTAAACCTTGAACCGAAACTATCCCCTGAAGTCATCTTTGAACAAAAATAATAGTTTAGCCTAATTAGAAAAGAATGTCTGCATTAAGTATTATGTAGGTAGTCTCCCACGACAGGGTTGCGTTCTGAGGACTCCATCCATCAGTTCTGACAGAAGCTGAATACCTC
>NW_004444054.1:3324325-3332284 GCF_000243295.1 Trichechus manatus latirostris
TCGCTGGTGAGCTAAAGCTCATAAACCAAACCCACCTTAACCTCATAGCCCAAACCAAAAAAACCAAACCCGTTGCCCTAGAGTCGATTCTGACTCATAGCGACCCTATAGGACAGAGTAGAACTGCCCCATACGGTTTCCAAGGAGTGGGTGGTGGATTCGAACTACCAACCTTTTGGTTACCAAATGAGCTCTCAACCCCTGTGCCACCAGGGCTCCAGCCCAGGCATGAAAATACTAGCTAATGATGACCAACGATGACTGGGCCAAGTGTTTTACTCCTCAAAACAAACCCCAGAGCCAGGTACCATTATTATACACCCATTTCCCAGAGGAGGAAAGTGAGCCTTAGAAAGACAAGTAATTCCCCCGGATGACACAGCTAGGAATTGGTAGATGTGGGATCAGAATCCAAGGGGGAGTGGGTGCAGGGAAAGGCTCTCCAAAACCCCGAAATTATCCTGGAAACTGTGTACGAGTGGGGGTCCATTGGTGGGGCTTCTGGGGGAGGGTGTAGAAGTTGTATAACTTTTACCAGATTCTTTGAGGCCTTCAGCCCCACCGTCCAAAGCGGCCTAGTCTCAAACCAGACGCCTGGGAAGCAGCTGCCTGTGATAACTCATCTCTTTAATGAGCTACATGCAGGAAGTTCCTCTCCTCTTCCGTGCACGGACATATCGAACTGCGCCTTTTAATCTAAAACACAGCAACATTGCCCTAATTTATGGAAAACATGTCAGGCAAGAAAAATCACATGCATGAGAAATCAATGGATCTTGTGTAGTCGCCACTGAATTTTCCAGTCTAGTCCTAGGCCCGAAGAAGGCACAATGGCTCCGTGTTGTGATTAATAAAGATACAGGTCTTTTTCTTGCTGTTTGTTTGTTAAAGACAGGAGGCTTAAAGGAATTTTTCTGATAAGGGTCTTACAGACTTTCTAGACTCATAGGTAATTTCTAAGGAGCCCTGGTGGCACAATGGCTAAGCACTTGGCTGCTAACCGAAAGGTTGGTGATTCGAACCCACCCAGCAGCTCTGTGGCAGAAAAGACCGGACGATCTGCTCCAGTAAATCTAAAGGCCAAGAAAACCCTAATGAGGCACTTCTGCTTTGTCACGTGGGGTCGCCATGAGTTGGAATTGACTCAATGGCACCCAACAGCAACAAGCAATTTCTAACTCTATGTTCTTTGCTGTTTGAAGAAATCGTCAACTCCCATCTTATTTGCCCCAAAGCAAAAATGACGATGTTTCCTTTGGCTTTGGCGTGGTGTTGACAGAAAAGATAATTGAAATATTTTGCTGCTGCTAAAGCAAACCGACTTGAAAAAGAGGATGAGCTGAACTAGAGGAAATGGGCATTTTCTTGAAATACTTTGTCCCTCTCGCTTTGTTCTGAGACGTCTTGAGTTCTCTTATCCCTCCGTTATACAAGTCACACACATCTATCTTAAAAATTGCCTGATATTTTTATCGAAAAAGATATATAAAATTTTGCAACAAATGGCGACATATCCATCGTAAACTACTCGGAAAAAAAATACCACAGAAAGAACAAACCGAACCAGTTGCTGTTGAGTTGACGCTGACTCAGGGTGGCCCCATGTGTTTCAGAGTACAACTGCGATCCATAGGCTTTTCAATGACTGATTATTCGGAAGTAGATTGCCAGGCATTTCTTCCTAGGTGGCTCTGAGTGGATTCGAACCGCCAACCTTTTGGTTAATGGCTGAACACTTAACTGTTTGCCCCACCCAGGGACTCCATATGCAACCCACAAATGCTCAGAAATCTACCACCTTAACTTCTGCCCAGCCCATACGCTAAAAACGAGGCTAAAACAAGCAAATGCCTGATCTCCTTTGAGGATCTTCTGCCCCTTACATTCAAAGAAATACAAAGGTTCCTGTGAGCACATCTGAGGACTGGTTATATTATGCAGAAATTCCTGGACTTCTCACTACAATGCTTGAGTATACAGAAGTGAGAAGTATTTCCGGTTACTATATCAGAACTGAGAGAAGAGTTACCATGGAAATTGATTTTTCCCAAAGCCTCAACATTTCAACTGCAAAAAAATTCTTTTATCTGGTGACTTCTGGGGGAAGTAACAGCTGGGAGCTAATGAATGGGATAAGGCACCAAGCTATCTCCGCTCCATGTTGGCCCTGATTCTGTTCCACTCAATCCTACCTTAAAAAAACCCATTGTGGGCAAATGGATTCCAAGCGGCCACATGCGACAGAGTAGCGCTGCCCCATAGGGTTTCCTTGACTGTCATCTTTATGGAAGTAGACTGCCACATCTTTCTTCCCCAGAGCAGCTGGTGGGTTTGAACGGCCTACCTTTTGAGGAAGCCAAGCATCTAGGAAAAGCCCCCTCCTACTACCAGCAAGTTGCAGTGTGCCTCGGAGTCACCTTCTCAGAGGTCCTCATGGTCATTTACACTCTCCTGCCTGAGTGCCAACCTCCTTGGGACTCCCAGCCCCCATCACACGCATGTGCAAACTACAGGAAAAGGGAGGCATTTTAGGCTGAAGGATAGTAAGGACTTATCACAGTAATGGTTTCTTCTTTCTTCAAATACCTGGTGCGTTGATAGTCTGCGCTATAACTGCCTTTGGAGTTCCTGGGTGGTACAAACAGTTCACGCACTCGGCTACTAACCAAAAAGTTGGTGGTTCAAGTCCATCCGGAGGCACCTTGGAAGAAAGGTCTGGCGAACCGCTTCTGAAAAACCAACCACCGAAAACCCTATGGAGCGTAATTCTACTCTGACACACATGGGGGCGCCATGAGTTGGAGTCAACAAAACGGCAACTGATCGGTTATAACGGCCTTTAGTTTTCCTCTAAATATTTCATCTGGAGTTTATACTGGACTGCCTGACAAGATTGTAAATTCCACAAGATGAAAGAGTTTGTCTTACATTTCTGTTGCTCTTTTTCGTCAACAGGCAGAGTGTTATGCATGTAGTAGATATTCAACGAGTATGGATTAATCCCTTCTTTTGATGTTGCAGAAGCGTTTCTCTAGTAGATGGAAAGCTTTGTGAGGACAGGAGCTATGTATTTGCCATTTTTTGCATCTTCTACAACATCTGGTATAATTTATTGCTTAGGGTAAATGCTGGAGAGACTGAGTAGATACAGCAACAGTGAGTGGACTGAGGTATGTAATAGCTTCACCGGAAGTCCCTGGGTGGTGCAAACGATGCAGGGCTTGACTACCAGCCAAAAAGTTGGTGGTTCAAATCCACTCAGAGGTCCCTCTGAAGACAGGCCTGGTGGTCTTGAAAACCCTATGAGACAGTTCCACTCTGAAACACATGGGGTCACCAGGAGTTAGGATCAGCTCGACAGCAACTAACAGCAACAGCCGCACCAGAAGACTTCATAATGTTGGAAAGTAGAGGAAGAGTGGTATTTAGCTTTTCTTCTTGGCTGGAAGAATGTATCTGACATGGTTGGATCACTCTCTCCTCTCTGAAACACTTGCTTCATTTGGCTTCCAAAAGGCTCCACAGTCTCCCTGTATCTTTGTCACTATCTTAGCCTGGGTCCACTAAAGGAGCAAAACTAGGGAAGCAGATGTAGATATAGTAAACCTGCGAAAGCCAGAACCTGTGTAAGGCGGAAACCTTCCAGAGAAGGAAAACTCAAATACAATACACTGAAACCTGTGAGGGCCAGAACTCGACAGCACGGCCTTGTTTTTCCAGGTCTTGCAAGTTTTCTGCCTATGACAGGGTACTGTCTTACTACTTTTCCAATGTTCTCTATTAATAAAAAATATTTGCCTTTTCCTTCTCTGACGGGTTTCCACCTTACACAGCTTCCAGCTTTTGCAGGTTTTACTGTATTTTCCACTAAAATGAGCAATAAAAAAGTAGCAAGACTGCACCCCGTCAAAGGCAAAAAACTCGTGAGGCTGGAAAAGGCAGTCCTGTCCAGTTCCGGCTCTCATAGGTTTCACTGCATACATAGAGAGATTTACTTCAAGGAAGTGGCTCACCCAGTTGTGGGGGCTGACAAGTCCCGAATCGGTAGATCAGGTGGTAGGCTGGAGGCCTCTGCTGGCTCACATGGTTGTTGGGGCTGACAGACCCCAAATCTGCAGGTCAGGTAAGAGGCTGGAGACTTCTGCAGGCTTGTGTCCCAGGAACTGAAGGTCAGGGGACAAGAAGAGTGCAGGGTCAAGAAAGAGAGAGCTTTGGCAGAACATCCATTTATATTCTGGAGGCAGGCCACATCCCCAGGGAAACTCCCCTTTCATCTGATTGGCTGCTCACATCAGATCACAGCATGGAAGGTGATTACATTATATCACATTATGAAGGAGCACACAGTCCAGTGTCTGCCAAACCATGGAGAATCACAGCCTAGCCAAGCTGACACATCACGTTAAGCATCGCCCTCACCCTTGATTGTTAGTTCCTCCCCAGCTGCCTAATGGTGGACAGCTGCAGCTTGGGGCTTGGACCTCTCCTGGCTGTCTACATTGGATTCATGAGTGATCTTTACACTTGCTGATTTCTAAAATGTTGTCTCCTACTGAAGTCTTTTCTCGTTGCTCTCTTGGCATCTCCACTTAACATGTCCAGAACAAAATCCCTGATATCTCATTGCTCAAGTTACCATCTCCCCAGTAACCCCTCAGCTCAGTAAATGGTTGTTGTCGTGAGGTGCTGTCAAGATGATTCTGACTCATAGTGACCTTGTGTGACAGAGTAGAACTGCCTGACAGGGTTTCCTAGGCTGTAATTTTATGGGAGGAGATCACCAGGAGTTTTCTCCGAGTTGCTGAATGGGCTCAAACTGCCAACCTTTTGGTTATCAATGAAGTGCTTAACCATTGTGCCACCAGTACTCAGGGCGCTGGCTCTAGGGGAAAGCTCTCTCTTTGTTGGCTCTTGGGAAATCCTTGTCTCTTTCAGTTGCTGTATCTGCTGAGTTTCTTGGTTCCTTCATGTGGTGTCTATCTTCGCCCATTTAAGCTTGTTTCTTTGTCTAATCTGCTCTTTTACTAACTCAGAAGTGATTGGGTTTAGGACCGCCCTATACTGATGTGGCCTCATTAACATAACAAAGTAAGCTTATTCCCAAATAGGATTACATCCACAGGTATAGGGGTTAGCAGTCTGCACCATATTTTGGGGGGAACACAGTTCACTCCGGAACAGTCCTTATCACCTCCTGGTAGGTTACACCTTTGTCTGTTTCCTAGACAAATGTACCTACCATAGTGCCTTGCTGGGGATAAAAACCAAAACCAAAACCAAATTCCGACTCATAGCAATCCTACAGGACAGAGTAGAACTGCTCCGTAGAGTTTCCAAGGAGCACCCGGTGGATTCGAACTGCCAGCCTTTTGGTTAGCAGCCATAGCTCTTAACCACTACACCACCAGGGTTTCCTTGCTGGGAATAGGTGCTCAAAAAAGGTTTGTGGAGTGAATGAACATGGGCTGGCGAGTGTGCACAGAGAGGGTGGTTCTACTGGACGTCTTCTCTGGCCTCCTTCATCTTGTGTCTTTGGCTCACTCCTAATTCTTCTCGAATCACAGTTGGTTCCATTTTGTCTTAACATGGAGCATATGATCATAACTCAACAAATGGTAAAAAAAACAAACCAACAAAAACAACCCCAAACCCCACAGACAGTATCTTCCAGACACCAGCTTGGATCCAGTCCATTTTCTGTCCCAGAATTTTGGCTTTGTTTAGGACTAGCAGCATAATTTAGTAATTAATTGCCTAGAGTTTGGAGGCAGATTGTCTGGGGGAAATCCCTGTATTATCACTTCCCTCCTGCATGATCGGAGGTAAGGTATCTACCCTACCTGTGTACCTCCTTATCGTTATTTATTTTTTTAAAAAATAATACTCTGCTGTGTTTTTGGTGAAAGTTTACACAGCAGATTAGGTTCCCATTTGACAATTTCTATACAAATTGTTCAGTGACACTAGTTATACTTGTCACAATGAGTCAGCATTCCCTTTAATTGCGTTCCTATCATCCTCCTTATCTTTAAAATGGGATAATAGTAGGACATACTTCATTGGGCTGTTGTGAGGATCAGGAGAATTGTATATGCAAGTACTGGCTGTTATTACTAGCCTGTGTAGGAGCCCTGGTGTGCAATGGTTAAGCGCTTGGCTGCTAATTGAAAAGTTGGCAGTTCGAACCCACCCAGCGGCTCCTCAGGGGAAAGACCTGGTGATCTGCTCCCGTAAAGATTGCAGCCTAGGAAAACCCTGAGGGCAGTTCTACTCTGTCATATGGAGTCGCTATAAGTCAGAATCAACTCATTGGCACACAACAACCCTATGTGTTAAACGCTGTTCTAGGTGATGAGAATATGGTTAAATAAGACAATCAGGGACCTTGTCTTCCTGGAGCTCACATTCTATCTTGAGGATACAAACAATAAGCAAATAAGATTTTATCAGGTAATGGTAAATTCCGTGATAAAAAATAAAATAGGATGGCTTTGGGTTTTACAATGAGGAAAAGTTGCTTTGAAAGGCAACTTTTAAGCTGTTATTATCTAAGTGACAAGTAGGCTTTAGCCGGCAAACACCTGGGGCGAGAATGTTCCAGGCACAGCTAATGTGAGGATGGAACTTGGTGTGTTCAGGAACAGAAGGCCAGTGTCGGTGGGGTGGAGGGGGTGTTGGGCTGAGAAGGAGAAAATAAAGTCAGAGGGATTGAATCATGTGCTTTGTACCCATTTACCCACTACTGTCAAGTCGATTCCGACTCATAGTGACCCTGTAGGACAGAGTAGAACTGCCCGGTCGGGTTTCCAAGGCTGTAGTCTTTATGGAAGCAGACTGTCACATCTCTCTCCTGTGGAGCAGCTGGTGGGTTCAAATTGCTGACCTTTTGGTTAGCAGCCGAGCGCTAAACCACTGTGCCACCATGGCTCTTTGAGCATTGTGGGCCATGGTGAAGGTTGTAGGTGTCTTTAAGGGGTTGGGGAATTGCTGGATAGTTTAAAGCAAGGGGATGGATTTTATAAAGCTCCCTCTGACTGCTGGATTGAGAGTGGATGGCAGACAGGCAAGCCTGAGAGTAAGGACACCAGTTGGGGATTAAAGACAAGTTGTGCACATGTGGAGTCCCTGGTGATGCAACGCTTATGTGCTCGGCTGCTAACCGAAAGGTTGGCAATTCAAACCCACTCAGCCTCTCCATGGGAGAAAGTCCTGACAATCTGCTCCTGTAAAGATTATAGCCTAGAAAACCCTATGGGGCAGTTCTACTCTGTCACATGGGGTTGCTGTGAGTAGGAATCGACTTGTCAGCACCCAAGGGCAATCAGCCCTGGTTGGCGATGGGTGGGATGCATTCCTGGCAAACAGGGGCCACTTAGGCCATATAGCCACTCTCTCCTTGGGCCTACCCATCTCTGGGCACCCATTCCTCTCTACCAAGCTGAACTCGCCAACACGTAAGCAAGAGGGCATTGCCCCTGGAGTGAGCAGCCCGTTCTCCTTATCTACCTTCTTGGTGTCTCAATTAGATTCCCCTGGCTGTCTTTAGGATATTCTTTTCTTCCTCTGCCCTATTCTAGAAACCATCCATTCACCCAACAGTATTTGTAGAAAACTTTATATTAAAGTACCAGGTACCAGAATCTCCCTAGGAACATGTCCATATGAACAATTCAGTTACGGCTTTGAGCCTTCTTCTTGGAACCCACTAGACCACAAAAAGCAGCTATCGTGGTGAACAGACAAGCTCTGATCCCAGCATTTCTGGGCCTGTCCAACATTAAACTATATACCTTGGATGACACTGGTTTCCCTGGAAACAGCCCTGACCTGTGAGATGTGGTACAGGGAAGTTGTGATACAGAACTTCCAGCTGCATCAGTTAGGGAAGGCTAATTGCTGTAACAAATAGACCTCAATATGTATAAGCACACTAGAAGTTTATTTCTTGTTCATGCAATA
>NW_004444054.1:3333468-3345173 GCF_000243295.1 Trichechus manatus latirostris
AACACTAGAGAAAAACAACAAAATCAAAAGCTGGTTCTTTGAAAAGTTCTATGAAATTGATAAACCTCTAGCCAGGCGAACTAAGAAGAAAGGAGGGAAGAAACAAATAACTAATATCCAAAATGAAGGAGGGGCCATTATTACTGATCCCATGGGCAATCGA
Source organism: Trichechus manatus latirostris (assembly GCF_000243295.1). Classification (NCBI taxonomy): domain Eukaryota; kingdom Metazoa; phylum Chordata; class Mammalia; order Sirenia; family Trichechidae; genus Trichechus; species Trichechus manatus. The sequence goes on from NW_004444054.1 coordinate 3,333,632, forward strand.
AGGATAATAAAAGAACATTATGAACAACTTTAAGTCTACAAATTTGATAACTTAGACAAAAATGGACCAATTCCTTGAAAAACACAATTTTCTAAAACTCCCACAAGGAGAAATAGGTAACATGAATTGCCCTATAGCTATTAAAGAAATTGAAACAACGATTAATAACTTTCCAAAACAGAAAGCACCAGGCTGAGATGGTTTCACTAAACATTTCTACTAAACATATAAGGAAATTATACAAATTTTCTACAATCCATTCCAGAAAATAGAAGAGTGAATGTGTCCTATATTTAGTCTAAAATTACCCGAATTCCAAAATCAGGCAAACACATTATAAGAAAGGAAAACTACAGACCAATATTTCTCATGGACATAGGTGCAAAAATCAACAAAATATTAGCAAATTGAATCCAACAATGTATAAAAAGAATAATATACCATGACCAACTGTGATTTATGCCAAGCATGCAAGGCTGATTCAATATACAAAAATCAATTAATGTCGTCCATCACATCAACAAGATGAAGAAGAAAAATCATATGATCATACCAATAGATGCGGAAAAAGCATTTGACAAAATCCAACATTTATTCGTGGAAAAAAAAAATAACCTCAGCAAACTAGAAATAGAGGGGAACTTCCTCAACAAGAAAAGAACATCTACAAAAAACCTAGAGCTAACATCATAATTAATTGTGAGAAACTGGATGCTTTCCCCCTCAGATCAGGAACAAGGCAATCCTCTTACCACTCCTACTCAACATCGTACTAGAAGTCCTCACTAATGCAATAAGGCAAGAAAAGGAAATATAAGGTATAGAGATTGGAAAGGAAGACTAAAACTGTCTTTGTTCACAGATGAAATGACGATCTACTTAGAAAATCCCAGAGAATTAACATCACCACCACCAACAACAACAACAAAACCCTCCTGGAACTAATAAGTGATTATAGTAAGGTTGCAGAATACAAGGTTAGGCTACAGGTCAATTACTTTCCTAGATACCAACAATGAACAACTGGAATTTGAAGTTAAACACACAACACCATTTACATTAGCACTCCCCAAAATGAAATTCTTAAGTGTAAGCTTAACAAAATATGTACAAAATCTACATGAGGAACACTACAAAATTCTGGAAAGGAATCAAAGATCTAAACAAGCGGAGAGAGATTCCATATTCATTAATAGGAAGACTCAATATTGTTAAGATGTTAGTTCTTCCCAACATCTATACTGGATTCAATGTAATCCCAATCAAAATTCTAAGAAGTTATTTTGTGGATATTGACAAACTGATTCTAAAGCTTATATGGAGAGGCAAAAAACCCAGAGTAACCAACACAAAACTAAAGAAGAAATTCGGAGGACTAACATTATTTCACTTCAAGGCTTACTATTAAGCTACAATATTCAAGACAGTGTGGTATTGGCAAATGAATAGGCAAATAGATCCAATGGAACAAAATAGAGAGCCCAGAAGTACATCCACACAAACATAGCCAACTGACCTTTGACAAAGGAGAATATGCAATTCAGTGGAGGACAATAGTTTTTCCAACAACTAATGCTGGAAAAATTGGATATCCGCATGCAAAAATTGAATCTAGACATAGACCTTGCACTTTTTATCAAAATTAACTCAAAATAGATCATAGATCTGAATGTAAAACATAAAACTATAAAATGTCTAGAAGAAAACAGTAGAAAATCTAGGTGGCCTTGGATTTGGCAATGAGCTTTTAGATATAACACCGAAAGCATGACCCATGAGAGAAAAACTGGATAAGTCAGACTTTATTACAATGAAAACTCCTGCTCTACAAAAGGCACTGCTAAGAGAATGAAAATGCTAGCCATGGACTGGGAGAAAATATTTGCAAAATATATATTCGATAAAGGACTTCTATTCCAGATACTGGTGATTGGAATGCGAAAGTTGGAAACAAAGAAGGATTAGTAGTTGGAAAATATGGCCTTGGTGATAGAGATGCCGCTGAAGACCACATGATAGAATTTTGCAACACCAACGACTTATTCATTGCAAATACCTTTTTTCAACAACATAAACAGCCATTATACACACATGTCCGCCAGCTTATCATACCGTAGGGGCTTACATGTTGCTGTGATGCTCGAAGCTATGCCACAGGTATTCAAATACCAGGAGGGTCGCCCATGGTGGACAGGTTTCAGCGGAGCTTCCATACTAAGACAGACTAGGAAGAAGGACCTAGCAGTCTACTTCTGAAAAGAATTAGCCAGTGAAAACCTCATGAAGAGCGGTGGAACATTGTCTGATACAGTGCTGGAAGATGAGCCCCTCAGGTTGGAAGGCACTCAAAAGACGACTAGGAAAGAGCTGCCTCCTCAAAGTAGAGTCGACCTTAATGATGTGGATAGAGTCAAGTTTTCGGGACCTTCATTTGCTGATGTGGCACGACTCAAAATGAGAAGAAACAGCTGTAAACATCCATTAATAATTGGAACCTGGAATGTACGAAGTATGAATCTAGGAAAACTGGAAGGCGTTAAAAATGCAATGGAAAGCATAAACACTGATATCCTAGGCATTAGTGAGCTGAAATGCGCTGGTATTGGCCATTTTGAATTGGACAATCATATGGTCTACTATGCTGGGAATGACAACTTCAAGAGGAACGGCATTGCATTCGTCGTCAAAAAGAACATTTCAAGATCTATCCTGAAGTACAATGCTATCAGTGATAGGATAATATCCGTACACCTACAAGGAAGACCAGCTAATATGACTATTATTCAAATTTACGCACCAACCACTAAGGCTAAAGATGAAGAAATTGAAGATTTTTACCAACTTCTGCAGTCTGAAATTGATCAAACGTGCAATTAAGATGTATTGATAATTACTGGTGATTGGAATGCGAAAGTTGGAAACAAACAAGAAGGATCAGTAGTTGGAAAATATGGCCTTGGTGACAGAAATGATGCCAGAGATCGCATGAGAGAATTTTGCAAGACCAACGACCTCTTCATTGCAAATACCTTTTTCACCAACATAAACGGCTACTATACACGTGGACCTCACCAGATGGAATACATAGAAAACAGACTGACTACATGTGTGGAAAGAGAAAAGATGGAAAAGCTCAATATTATCTGTCATTAAAAAGACAGGAAAGAAAGAAAAGACCAAAGCGGATGTCAGAAGAGACTCCTCAAGCCAGATTCAGAAGAGGACGTGATGTCAGATGGATCTTGGCTGAAAGCAGAGAATACCAGAAAGATGTTTCTGAAAAACCCAAATCTGTTGCCATCGAGTCGATTCCTACTCATAGCGATCCTATAGGACAGAGTAGAACTCCCTATAGGGTTTCCAAGGAGCAGCTGGTGGATTCAAACTGCCGATCTTTTGGTCAGCAGCCGAGATCTCAACCACAGCTCCACCAGGGCTCCAGAGATTTTAACCTGTGCTTTATTGACTAAGCAAAGGCATTCAACTGTGTGGATCATAACAAAGTATGGATGACTTGAGAAGAATGGGAATTCCAGAACCCTTAATTGTGTTTATAAGGAACCTGTAAATACATGTAGAGGCAGTTGTTCAAACAGAACAAGGGGATACTGCCTGGTTTAAAATCAGGAAGGTGTGTGTCAGTGTTGTGTCCTTTCACCATACTTATTCAATCTGTATGCTGATAAATAATCCAAGAAGCTAGACTATATGAAGAAGAAGGCAGCATCAGGATTGGAGGAAGACTCATTAACAACCTTCGCTATGCAGATGACACAACCTCGCTTGCTGAAAGCAAAGAGGACTTGAAGCACTTACTGATGAAGATCAAAGACTACAGCCTTCAGTATGGATTACACCTCAACATAAAGAAAACAAAAATCCTCACAACTGGACCAATAAGCATCATGAAAAACAGAGAAAGTATTGAATTTGTCAAATACTTCATTCTACTTGGATCCACAATCAATGCCCATGGAAACAGCTGTCAGGAAATCAAATGACATATTGCATTAGGCAAATCTGCTGCAAAAGACCTCTTTAAAGTGTTAAAAAGCAAAGATGTCACTTTAAGGACTAAGGTGAGACTGACCCAAGCAGTGGTATTTTCAATCACCTCATACACATGCAAAAGTTGGTCAATGAGTAAGGAAGACCAAAGAAGAATGGTTGCCTTTGAATTATGGTGTTAGTGAGGAATATTGAATATACCGTGAACTGCCAGAAGAATGAACAAATCTGTCTTGGAAGAGTACAGCCAGAATGCTTCTCAGACGCAAGAGGAGCAAGAATGACGAGACTCTGTCTCACGTACTTTGGATGTGATATCACATACTTTGGACCAGTCCCTGGAGAAGGATATCATGCTCGGTAAAGCAGAGTGTCACTGAAAAAGAGGAAGACCCTCAATGAGATGGATTGACACAGTGGCTGCAACAATGGGCTCAAACATAGCAACGATTGTGAGAATGGCGCAGGACTGGACAGTGTTTTGTTCTGTTGTAAGTAAGGTCACTATGAGTTGGAACTGACTCGACATCAGCTAACAACATCCCAGATATATAAAGAACTCTTAGAACTCAACAATGACAAGCGGTATAGTTAAAAAGTTTTGAACAGATACCTCACCAAAGAAGATACACGGTTGGCAAATAAGCATATGAAATGTTCAATGTCATATGTAATTAGCGAATTGCAAATTAAAACAGTGACATACTTACATACCTGGAAGAACGGTTAACATCCGCAAGGCTGACAACACCAAATGCTAGTGAGGACGTGAAGCAACAGGAACTCTCACTAACTGCTGGTGGGAATGCACAGTGGTACGGGCACTTTGGAAGACAGTTGACAATTTCTTACAAAGCTAAACATAGTCACACCATATGATCCAGCAATTACACTTTTAGATATTTACCCAAATGAGCTGAAAACTTATGTCTACACGAAAACACTGCACACGAATGTTTACAGCAGCTTTATTGCTGTAATTGCCAAAACTTGGAAGTCACCAAGATATCTTTCAATAGGTGACTGGATAAACAATTAAAAAAAAAAATAAAAGAGCTATCAAGCCATGAAAAACCATGAGGAACCTAAAATGTACATTGCTTAGTGAAAGGAAGCCAGTCTGAAAAAGGCTATCTACTGTATGATTCCAACTCTATGATATTCTGGAAAAGTCAAAACTATAGAGACAATAGAAACATCCATGTTTTCCAGGAGTTTGGGGGTAAGGGGTTGAGTAGGTGGCGCAGAGAGCATTTTAGTGCAGTTAGACTATGCTGTACGGTAATGTAATGGGATACATGTGACATTATGCCTTAGCTAAAACCCATAGGACTGTGCAAAGCAAGGTCAGCTCCAATGTAAACTATGAGCCTTAGTGAATAACAAAGTATCAGGAGTGTGAGGATGGCATGGAACCGGGCAATGTTTCTTTCTGTTATACATAAGGTCGCTATGAGTGGTAATCATCTCAATACAATACAATACAATACAATCTCAATACAATAACTGTAACCAATGTACCACACCAATGCAAGATGTTGATAATAGCGGAAACTGTGTGTATGGAGACAGGTACTATATGGGAAAGGAGCTCTGGTGGCGCAATGGTTAAGCACTCAGCTGCTAACCAAAATGTTGGCAGTTCAAACCCACCAGTGGCTCCTCGGGAGAAAGACCTGGCGATCTGCTCCCGTAAAGATTACAGCCTAGAAAACACTATGGGGCAATTCTGCTCCCTCACGTGGGGTTGCCATGAGTGAAATCGATGTGATAAGACCTACCAACAGTACATGGGAACTCTCTGTACTGTCTGCTCAATTTTCTGTCAACCTAAAAGTGCTCTAAAAAAACAAAGTGTATTCATTTAAAAAAAACGAAAAGAGAGAAGGAACTAGTCCTTCTTCCCTTTTTCTATCCTGCCCGCATCTGGGTTCTAGCCCTTCTCCAACCCGCTGTCCAGAACAAAGACCACCTCTCATCCAGCTGTGCTGCAGCCGTGCGCTGACGGGCTGGTCTCTTTGGAACTTAGGATGCACTTTTCCATCAAAGCAGCTGCCAGCAGGGCGCTGTGATCCCCAGGGGACTCTAATGCGGGGGGTGGGGGGGAGCTGCAGGTAGGTTCTGCACTGGGCAGAGCCCATGGCAGCATCTGGGAAGGGCTCTGGCAGCAGGGAGTAGGGGTGGGGGTTAGGGGCTCCAGAGAAGCAGGATTTGTGAGAGGCTGGATCCCATGGCAACTGTGGGGCGGCCTCCACAGCAGCCAGGGCCTGGTCCCTGCGGCTGGAAGTAATCATAGCCATGGGTAAGTTCAGCCTTGGCAAGCTTGAACAGCCTGTGGCTGCAAGCTGGAGCAGAGTGTCTTGCAATCTGGGATGTTTCCATCACAGCCACTGCCCTCAGTAGCTCCAGTCCCATGTTATCTAAACAAACATTTATGGAGCATCTGCCAGCCAAACCCTATGCTAGATACTGTTGTTGGTGTTGGGTGCTGACGAGTCAATTCCCACTTTTAGCGACCCCATGTGACAGAGTAGAACTGCCCTGTAAGGTTTTCTAGCCTGTAATCTTTATGGGAGCAGACCGCCAGGTCTTTCTCCTGTAGAGGTGCCCAGTGGGTTCTATTCACCAACCTTTGGGTTAGCAGCAGAGGATTTCAATGGCTGATTTTTTGGAAGTAGACAGGCAGGCCTTTCTTCCGAGGTGCGTCTGGGTAGACTAGAACCACGAACTTTTTGGTTAGCAGTTGAGTGTTTAACCGACATGTGATTAAATAAGTTGGTCTCAAATAAAGCAAGTGTGGTCTCCATAATGTGGGTGGGCCCCAATCAATCAGTGGAAGGCCTTAAGAGCAAAAAGAGAGTTTTTCCCTAGGGTGTGTGTTCTGCTTCCAGACTATAAACAGACATTTTGCCAAAACACTCTTCCTCCTTTCCATCACCTGACCTGTAGATTTTGGAACACAAGCCTGCAGCAGTCTCCAGCCTGCCCCATGACCTGTGGATTGGGAACTTTCTAGACCCCACAATCACATGAGCCAATTCCTTGAAGTACATCTCTCTTTCTCTCTATCTCATTGGTTCTGTTTCTCTAGAAAACCCTAAGACAGAGCCACGTTTTCCTCCTAGGAGCAGTGTGAGGAGGTAGCTTATTAACCAGGGCAGATCTAGGTTTGCAATCTTGTGGGGATCAAATACAAATGTCCTGCCTCCATGTCTTAGTTGGGTTCTCTAGAGGAGCAAAATCAATAAGACACACTCACGTATAAATATATATAGAAAAATTTACTTCAAGGAGATGGCTCGCACAATTGTGGGGGCTGGCAAGTCTCAAATCTGCAGGTCAGGTGGCAGATTGGAGGCCTCTGTTGGCTCACAGGATTGCGGGGACTGACAAACCCAAAATTGCAGATCAGGCGACAGGCCAGAGACTTCTGCGGGTTTACATCCCAAGGTCAGGCGACAGGAAGAGAACAAGGGTCGAGAGAGAGAATAAGCTCTGCCAGAACATCCATTTATTTACTGGAGGCAGGCCACACGCCCAGGGAAACTTCCCTTCCAACTGATTGGCATGTGGCCTGCCTCCAGTATATAAATGGATATTCTGGCAGAGCTTGCTCTTTTTCTCGACGCTTCTTCTCTTCTCGCCACCTGCTCACATCATGGAACGTGATAACATTATATTACATTATGGAAGAGCAACCAGCCCACTGTCTGCCAAACCAATGAGAATCACAGCCTAGCCAAGCTGACACATTACATTACCCGTCACGCTCACTTCTCTGCTGACCTGTCTTTCCACTCCTCACCTCTGTAAGGAACAGCAAGTCACCACCATGGCCACGTGTGTCGTTTCTGTCTGCTGACCCTTTGCCACAGGGGGATTACTAATTAGTGACGATGAGCCAGCAGCATTTAAAGGCTGAGAGTTCTTCAGTGGCATCATGTGACCAGACGGTCATCTCACCAACGTGGCCCTGGCCGCAGGCAGAGGGTGCGACCGTGTGTTCTGCAGATTTCCATGCACACTTTGGGTTAGTAAATACAGTAACTTCCTCATTGGGGTCCAAAAACCCGGTCTTGTAAAACGTGGGCTTCTGTTACAACAGGTCAATGAAATGGCCAGGTGAGCCTAGTTAGAAGGCAGGAATCAATCACCCCCTACTTTATGTTCATGCAGGCTTACATTACTGTGGGTGTGTTATCTTGGGGCTTCATTATGGGTGGAAGAAAGACACTTTTCACCAAGTGGAAAGAGAGCTAACTTTGCCTGCGTTTTGGAGATCAATCAGTCTAAAGAAGAGGAGGAGATTTGGACACAAGTGGGTCATAATTAGAGTCCCTGAGTGGTGCAGATGGTTAAAGCGCTCAGCTGCTCATGAAAGGCTGGAGGTTTGAGTCCAAGCAGAGGCACCTCAGAAGAAAGGCCTGGCGATCGACTTCTGAAAAATCAGCCATTGGAAACCCTATGGAGCGCAGCTCTACTCTGACACTCTGACAAACACGGGGTCCCCATGAGTTGGAGTTGACTCCTCAGTAACAGGTTACTGATTACTGGCTCGGTCATAATTTGAGCTGGGGAGGAGGGCCTGGGGAAAAGCTCTGTCTGTTCAAATACCCTCACCCCTGTACCGCACTGCCCTTCCTGTGGCCCAAGCAAGCGTCCCTAAGCGGGGATCAGAGCACGCCCCGGCAACACCTGCAAAAGCACACTTTGGCGTCTGGGTGGTGGGGTGCTGAGCCTCCAGGCTGGCAGGCAGCCCCTCAGAACGGTGCCTGGGCCCCTCCCCCAGGGCCTGCTACAGCGCTGGCCGCCTCTGGATCTCATTAGCCGGCAGCTGCTCCCCAGCTCGGCCCCTGAGCAGAGGGAGGCCTGGCTTCCATCACCCAAGCGTTGACTGGCCTGTAATTAGTATCAGAGGCCACATCCCAGGCTCTCGGGTTTAAGAGAGAAGTCTGCCTTTGCTTACAGTTGAGGAGCCCCTCCACTCTGGCGATTAATGGTTCTTCACAGCTCAGCCACGCTCCTTTTCCTGTCTACATCTGACTGGGCTGCTTTGATTTCAGGCGCAGGTGGCGGGGTTCTTGGAAGGTGTACCGGCCCGATACGGATCTGCTGAGAGCTTAAAAGAGCAAACAGATCCAGGTGCCGGTGCCACGTGCCGTGTGTGGTGGGGCCCAGCGAGCCCTCGGGCTCTACGGCCTCATGGGAAACACCCGCTGTGGTTTTAGTGAGGGCTTAAGATCACACACTCCCCCAGGCGGTCAAGGCCCCTTTGACCACCTTGCTGCTAGCAGTCCCTCACCACGTGTGGTTTCCTGGACCCCGGGCTGGGACAACACAGCCACTTGGGAATGGGACCAACTCCCGTTTATTACTGGTGTGTAGGAGTACGTTTTTCCTACTGCGTTGACTACTCTCATCTGTACACAGATGACGCTGGGGACACCCAGCATCAGGGCTCCGTGTGGGGACCAGCTGTGCCCAGCCAGACGCACACGCACCCAGGTGAGACTCGAGCCCCAAATACCTTCCCTTCCTTATGCCCCTGCATCGCCTCCATAATCACAAAGAGGAAATGGAGGCTCAGAGAGGGTAAGAGACTTGCCCAAGGCCACACTGTGGGGAGTCAGGACAACACGCCTGGTTTATCAAACTCTGAAACCCAATATCTCCACCATTGTGAGAAGCAGTCAGGGCTTTAACAGAGGACCAGAGTGCGCTGTGGGGTTCACAGAAGACTAAGCCAGCTGAGTCTTGGCGGGGGGGGGGGGTCCTCAGGGCAGAGGGACAGAGTTTGTCTCTGTGTGAAGCCAACCTGCCTTAATTTCTCTAGGTTATAACCACCATAGGCAGTAACACCCAACACAGCTACCACCCCTCTGTCAATGGAGTTGGTGTGTTGCTATGATGCTGAGCATGTTTCAGCGGAGCAGCCAGACTAAAAGGGACTAGGAAGAAAGGCCTGGTAATGAACTTCTGAAAAATCAACCAGTGAAACTTTTATGGATCACAGCAGTCAGATCCACAACCAATCATCAGGATGGTGCAGGACCAGGCAGTGTTTTATTGTGTTGTATATGGAGTCACCATGAGTTGGGGGCCTGACTTGATGGTAGCTAACATGGTTTGCATGTTGCTATGATGTTGGAAGCTATGTCACCGGTATTTCAAATATCAGCAAGGTCACCCATGATGGACAGGTTTCAGCAGAGCTTCCGGAATAAGACAGACTAGGAAGAAAGGCCTGGCAATCTACTTCCAAAATTAGCCAGTGAAAACCCTATGGCTCACAACATAACATTGTCTGATACAGTACTGGAAGATAATCCCCCTAGGTTAGAAGGCACTCAGAATACCCAGTGGCTGCAACAATGGATTCGAGCATACCTACGGTGGTGAAGACAGTACCGAACCGGGCAGCATTTAGTATCGCTGTGCATGGGGTCGCCATGAGTTGGGGCCAACTACACAGCAGCAACAACAGCAAGAAGGCGGTAACAACAAGCTCTCTGATAGCTCAGAAGGCCATGGGGCTTCTACTGGCCAGATACACAGTAACGAAGGCCTCTGTTCAGAAGCTGCATGAGGGGAAAGGTGGATCTGAGCTGCAGAGGTTCCGCTGATGCTGGATCCCGGGAAAGCTCACTGCCTGGCTGGGGCCCACACGCTGACTCACAGTGAGGGGTGGCCTTTCTGGCTGAGCTCCGTCTGAGTGGTGCCAGTGGGGAGGGTCCAGCAATAAAGAAGGAAGGGCCGGTTCCCTGTGCTCAGGAATCTGGGGTTAATTAGGGATCAATGGTGCCAGAGGATTTAAAAGAATTGCAACCAGCAGGGCGGACCCTGGTGTATCAACACTGGAATGCAAAAAACTCAGGTACAATCATACTCTGCCTAAATCAAATCAACATTCTGACCTTGTTGCGGCCTTTTTCTGGTCAAATGGAATGGTCCACTGCCAGGGTTTTACCGTCAGGGCAATGTCCAAGGACCTAATTGACCACTTACCCTTTGCCACAGACATCAAAACCATAGTCATCAGGAGACGTGTCTGTTAACGCCTGATGAACAATTTAATCTAATCTAATCTCATCTCCCACCACCCGTCTGTCTGTTTGTCATACTGCGGTGGTTTCCCTGTTGCTATGATGCTGGAAACTATGCCACCACTATTTCACATACCAGAAGGGTTACCCATGATGGACGGGCTTCAGCAAAACTTTTAGACTAAGACAGACTAGGAAGAAAGGCCTGATGGTCTTCTTCCAAAATTAGCCAACGAAAGCCCTCTGGATCACGACAGAATATTGTCAGATAGAGTGCTGGCTTAGAAGGCATTCAAAATACACAGTGGCTGCAACAATAGGCTCAAGCGTACCAACGACTGTGAACATAGTACAGGAATGGGCAATGTGTCATTCTGTCGTGCATGGGGTTACCACGAGTTGGAGCCAACTTGATGGCAACTCACAATAACAGCAATCTTATTTTACCCCCACCTTAAGTTTTTAAGCTGCAGGTTTTCATAAATCTTTGA
>NW_004444054.1:3345674-3356454 GCF_000243295.1 Trichechus manatus latirostris
TGTCTTCCTTAGTCACTGTCCAGCTTTCGCACACATATGAGGCGATTGAAAATACCACAGCTTGGGTCAGGTGCACCTTAGTCCTCAAAGTGACATCTTGCTTTTCAACACTTTAAAGACCTCTTTTGCAGCAGATTTGCCCAATGCAATATGTCATTTGATTTCTTGACTGCTGCTTCCATGGGTGTTGATTGTGGATCCAAGTAAAATGGAATCCTTGACAACTTCAATCTTTTCTCCATTTATCATCATGTTGCTTATTGTTGCTTGTTACTATTGCTGCAGCTGGAGGCAGGGACCTGAAAACCCAGGGGCGACATCTAAGAGAAGAATGGAACCCCTCCCAGGCCTCATCTCACCACAAGCTGTTGTGCACACCCATTTGGTTTGCTTCCTGGCCCAGAATGATTCCTCGGTGTCCTTGTTACCTGTCTTAGTCTGAGTTCTCTAGAGGAGCAAAACCCGTGAGACATACATAAATACATACAGAGAGATTTACTTCAAGGATAAGGCTCACACACTTGTAGGGGCTGGTGAGTCCTAAATCTACAGGTCAGGTGGCAGTCTGGAGGCTTCTGCTGGCTCACGGGGTTGCAGAGACTGGTGAATCCAAAATCTGCAGGTCAGGTGGCAGGTTGGAGACTCCGTAGGCTTATGTTCCGGGAACCAGAGGTCAGGCAACCAGAAGAATGCAGGGTTGAGAGAGAGAGAGCAAGCTCTGCCAGAACATCCCTTTATATTCTGGAGACAGGCCACATTCCCAAGGATGCTCCCCTTTCAACTGATTGGCTGATCACATCAGATCACATCCTGGAAGATGATTACATTGCATTACATTCTGGAAGAGCAACTAGTCCACTGTCTGCCAAACCACTGAGACTCATAGCCGAGCCAAGCTGACACATAACATTGACCATCACACTACTCTACCCCTTTCTTTGACAGAGCGGCTTCCTGTGCTCCCCGCTCAGCCATGTGGTACGAACAGGAACTGTCCCTTTATAAGTCTTCATTTCCCTGAACACAGTCCCTGGAGGGAAGACACCTGGGCCAGTCGGGGCTGGTCAGGGTCTTTCCCTGAGACTTTTTTTTTTTGCAAGGGCAGTTGATGGGTAAGAGGTGTTTCTTTGGAGAGTGACAGGAACTTAGAAATCCCTGGTGGTCATGTTCCCTTTCTCATAGAGAAGAAGTCCTGCAACTCTGGACAGAATGGAGCCAAAATGTAGAAAGAAGCCTATGGCAGGAGGCAGCCGGAAGGTTCTGTTCGAATTTGAATTCCTGGGCCCAGCAGGTCCCAAGGCTAGGGAGCCCAAGCCACTATTTGGTTATATAAACCAATACATTCCTCATTTTGCCCAAGTTCAAGTTAAGTTTCTTGCTATTACGCTTGCTAAGGAGCCCTGGTGGTGCAACAGTTAAGCACTCGGCTGCCAACCAAAATGTTGGCAATTTGAACCCAGCCAGTGGCTCCGGGGGATAAAGACCTGGCGATCTGCCTCCGTCAAGATTATAGCCTAGGCAACCCCATCGGGCAGTTCTACTCTGTCACATGGGATCACTGTTGAGTTGGAATCAACTTGACGGCACACAACAACAGTAGTTTCTTTGCATTCTGCATGTTGTTGCTATCATACCAGGTGCCACCATTTTTGGCACCTTTGGCATTGAGGCAATCGTTCAGTTCAGCAGCTCCCAACACCTAAGTTTTGGCTTGGGAGGCCGTCATACTATGCTAAGGCTTAGAGGACAGCCAAGGCTTTGCTCTGGCCACCAGAGTTTGGCATTGACTCATTTAAAACATGTTGTTGGGTGCCATGGAGTCGACTCCGACTCCAGAAACCCCATGTGACAGAGTAGAACTGCTCCATAGGGTTTTCTAGGCTATAATCTTTGTGCAACCAGATCACCAGGTCTTTCTCCTGCAGAGCGGCTGGGTGAGTTCCAACCAACAACGTTTTGGTTCGCAGATGAGTGCTTAACTGTGGTACCACTAGGGCTCCTTCCATTTAAAAAAAATAAAAGGAGCTAAAAAGTGTTATTTCAATTGGCCGTTATTGAAATACTTGGTATTTCCTCGGAAAAGTTAAGGGAGTTGAGAAAAGATAATCCCGAGGTGACTTTATAACCCTTTGTGAACACTCAGGTTTGTTATCTTTATGGAGGTTGGCAACCGTTAACCTCCATCCCCAAGGAAGAGTAAATAAGCAGGGTTTATACCAGAGATCAGATTTCCCTTTCGTTTCCAATCCTCCCCACATATCTCAGTTCAGTTGAACAAATAACAATCGAGCGAACACCATGAGCCCTGCTCTGTGATGGGTTGCTAGAGGCACAACGGTAAGTCCCAATCTCGATAGGCTCTTACAAACCCATTGCTGTTGAGCCGATTCCACCTCATAGCAACCCTATAGGGCAGAGCAGAACTGCCTCATAGGGTTTCCAAGGAGCAGCTGGTGGGTTTTAACTGCCGACCTTTTGGTTAGCAGCCGAGCTCTTAACCACGGTGCCACCAGGGCTCCAAGGCTCTTACAGTTATATGATATACGAGTTGCCATCTGGTCAACCCATGTATGTCAGAGTAGAACTGTGCTCCATAGGGTTTTCAATGGCCGTGACATTTCAAAAGCAGGTTGCCAGGCCTTTCTTCTGAGGTGCCTCTGGGTAGGTTTGATCCACCAACGTTTCGGTTAGACGTTGAGGGCTACCTAGGGACCTCTCTTACAGACAGACTCGTTAATATCCTTAAATACTGATTTCATCATATTATTTCAGAACCCTTCAGCAGGCGCCACCTGCCCCAATGATATTAGAATAAAATCTTAACTGAGAGTAGATTTCAGGGTCCTCCATAACCTCCTGCACCCAACCTGTTCATCCTTACCTCCCCTGGCCCCTGGAGGGAGCCATGTGCTCTGCTCCTCCACAGTCTAGTCCAGCGCCTGCCTCTGTGACACCAGCCTCCACAGTGAGGGGCCCCTCCTCCACTCCCCCATTCCCCACTATCCAAAGCTCAAAACTCGTAAGTGACAAGCTGTGTGGTCCTGAGTAAGCTGCTTCATTTCTCTTCTGTGGCAGGAGGGCTGCCTGTGTGCTGCTGTGCCCTCTGCTGGCTGAGTACCTCCCCTTGTCTGCCTGGGGGCCTTTGCACTCTGCATTTTGTAGCTCAAGACTTACCTCCTCGGAAGAGAGACATCTCCCCTGAGCCACCAGCTCCCCCTGAGGCCCTCTTCTGCACTCCCTTCTAACCCTGGGCAAACCTCTAACAGAGTGCCTGTCACCTGAGATTAGATGTCTGCCTCCACTACCCACCAGGAGCTTCTGATGTCACAACGGCCACTGGATTGCTCTAGGGTCCTCACTGCCTATCAGCAGACCTGGCACGTAGTGGCAACTTAATCAGTGTTCATTTTGTGAATATGCAGATGACACAGATCCCACAGGAGCACAATACAGTAAAACTTGTGAAGGACACAACCTGTATAAGGCGGACACCTGTCAGAGAAAAACTCATTAGAACAAAGCCCGTTGCCGTGGAGTCGATCCCGACTTATAGTGACCCTATAGGACACAGTAGACTGCCCCCTAGGGTTTCCAAGGAGCGGTTGGTGGATTCGAACTGCCAACCTTTTGGTTAGCAGCCAAGCTCTTAACCACTGCGCCACCACGAATACAGAATGATAGAAAACTGGTAAGACTGCACTCTGTCAAAGACAGAAAACTTGCAGAGACCTGGAAAAAGAAGGCAGTCCCGGGGAGTTTCAGCCCTCACAGTTTCACTGTATAACAATAGAACAATAATCCTTTCTTCTTAAAAAAAAAATTTTATTAAAGAACAGAAATTTATTTTCTCATAGTTCTGGAAGCTAAAGGTGCACATCAAAGTCGCGGACCTGTTAATTCCTTCTGGGCGCCTTCTGGTTTCTGTGGCTGTCGCAACCCTTGGCGTTCCTTTGCTGCTTTTAGATACATCTGCCTCCTTCGTGACCGGGCATCTCCCCCTCTGAGAGTGTGTCTTTGTGTCTGTTCTCCCCTTTATAAGACACCACTCAGAAGGGATTAGGTTTAGAATCCACCCTACTCTGGTATGACCTCATTAGAATAATAATCCTTTAATAATAATAAAAGGAGCCCAGGTGACGCAGTGGTTAAGCACTTGGCTGCTAACCAAAGTGTTGGCAATTTGAATCCACCAGACACTCCACGTGAGGAAGATGTGGCAGTCTGCCTCTGTAAAGATTACAACCTTGCAAACCCTATGGGGCAGTTCTACGCTGTCCTACAGGGTTGCTATGAGTTGAAATTGACTTGACGGCACCCACCAACAATACCGGTAATAATAAGATCAACTAACAACATGACCGTGTGCCAGGCACTGTTCTAGACCTTTTCCACACATTGGTTCATCTAATCTCATCACAACCCATGGGGTAAGGACCATTATTACCACCATTTTAAAAATGAGAGTGATGATTGTTAATTTTATGTCAACTTGTCAAGGCTGTGCTGCCCAGTTTGGTCAAACGCAAGTCTAGACGTTGCTTTGAAGATATTTTGTAAACAAGGTTAACATCTACAGTCAGTTGACTTTAAGTAAAGATAACTCTTGATAATGTGGGAGGGGCTTTATCCAATCATTTGAAGTCCTTAAGAGAAAAAGAATGAGCTTTCCCGGATAAGAAGGAATTCTACCTCAAGACCAAAACATAGACATCCTGCCTGAGTTTCTAGCCTGCTGCCTGTCCTATGAATTATATATCTATGTTCTGTTGGCTCCGTTAAGGAGCCCTCGTGGCACAGTGGTTAAGCATTTGGCTGCTAACCGAAAGGTCAGCGACTTGAACCCACCAGCCACATGCGGGAGAAAGACCTGGCTGTCTGCTTCCATACAAAATTGCTGAGTTGGAGTCGACTCAATGGCAATGAGTTGTTGGCTCTTTTCTCTGGAGAACCCCGACT
The DNA here is from genome assembly GCF_000243295.1 of Trichechus manatus latirostris. Lineage (NCBI taxonomy): Eukaryota > Metazoa > Chordata > Mammalia > Sirenia > Trichechidae > Trichechus > Trichechus manatus. The sequence continues at coordinate 3,350,631 of NW_004444054.1, forward strand.
GATTCAAGTGTATTAGTTTTCTATTGCTGCTTTAACAAATGACCACAAACTTAGTGGCTCAAATGAACACAAATTCATCAACAACAACATAGTTCTAAAGCTCAGAAGTCTAGAATCAAGGTGTTCGCAGCCCTGTGTTCCTTCTGGAGGCTTTGACGGGAATCCATTTCCTTGTCTTTTCTAGCTTCTAGAGGCCGCCTGCATTCCTTGGCTCATGGCCCCTTCCTCAGATCACTCCAACCCCTTGCTTTTGTCGTCACATCTCCTACTACTCTGACCTCTTGCCATTTGTTGTTGTTGGGTGCTGTAGCATCAATTCCGACTCCTAATGACCCCATGTGACAAAATAAAATTACCCTATAGGATTTCCTAGGCTGTAATTTTTATGGTAGCAGATCACTTGGAGCCTCTGGGTGGGTTTGAACCGCCAACCTATCAGCAGCTGAGCGCTTAACCATTTGCACAATCAGTGCTCTTTGTGGACATAGTGGATGGGTCGTTACGCAACCTACCACAAGGATTTCATTTTACCACAAGGATCCATTTTCACTGGACCCACAATCAACACCCATGGAAGCAGCGGTCAAAAAATCAAACAACACATTCCAGTGGGCAAATCTGCTGCGAGATCTCTTTAAAGCGTTAAAAGATGTCACTTTGAGAACTAAGGTGTGCCCGACTCAAGCCATGATATTTTCAGTTGCCTCATAAGCTTCTGAAAGCTGGACAATGAACAAAGAAGACAGAAGGAGAATTGACACATTTTAATTACGGTGCTGGCGAAGAATATTGAATATACTATTGGCTGCCAGAAGAAGAACAAATCTGTCTTGGAAGAAGTACAGCCAGAACGCTCCTCAGAAGTGAGGATGGTGAGACTTCATCTCATGAACTTTGGACATATTATTAGGAGGGATTAGTCCCTGGAGAAGGACGCTATGCTTGGTAAAGCAGAGGGGCAGCGAAAAAGAGGAAGACCCTCAATGAGATGGATTGACACAGTGGCTGCAACAATGGGCTCCTCAAATATAGCAGCAATAGTGTGGATGGCCAGGACCGGGCAGTGTTTTGTTGGCACCTAACAACAGCAACAGCAACCACCACAATGAGGAAAGTGATAAATACAGAAGAAATTCATGTGAAAATGTTCTGAAAAGCATAATGCACTTTTTAAGTTATTACTGTTGTTAGCAGTCATGATGTTGACCTCCAACTCATGGTGACTCCATGCACAACAGAACAAAATGCTGTCTGGTCCTGCACCATCCCCATGATTGGTTGCAGATCAGACCACTTAGATCCATAGGATTTTCATCGACTTAGTTTCAGAAGGAGATCTCCAGGTCTTTCTTCCTAGTCTGTCTTAATCCACGGAAACCTATTCAGCACCATATCCTCCACTGACAGACGGGTGGTGACTGTGCATGAGGTACACTGGCCAGAAATTGAACCCAAGTCTTCTGCATGAAAGGCAAGAATTCTACCACTGAACTTTATAAGCAGAAGGCGTGAATAATTTTCCCCATAGCATGAAGCACTTGGTAGGTGCTCAATAAATACTTCAGTTTTTGACTTGGTTCTTTAAAACTGAAATTAATTGTCACAAGTATTTATTAAAACTCTCTGCTTGAAGATTTATAAATATGGTTTTCCAGGGTTGTTTATTATCTTTGAATGCTCGGGGTCCCCTTATTCTCGTTTTTCTTTGCTCTTGTGAACACCAATTATGTAGTCACCATTATTCCTTAGTAAAAGGAGCCCTGATAGCACAACAGTTAAGCGCATGGCTGCTAACTGAGAGGTGGGTGGTTCGAAACCACCCAGAGGCTAAGGGAGAAAGACCCGGTGATCTGCTTCCATAAAGATTACAGCCTAGGAAATCCTATGGGGCAATTCTACTCTGTCACACGGGTCACTATGAGTCAGAACAACAACAACATTTCTTTGTAAAACTATTAGGCAGAATAACCTTCTTTAGTAACCGAAGAAGCAGTCGTACTGACAGTCTTTGAATGAGAAAAGTACTGCACTAAGTCTGTGATGACAACCAGGATCAGAAGCTTCATGTCATGGCATACGGAGTGGGAATGCAAGGTTTCCATTCCTCGGCCGCCACCACCATTCATTATGGCTGCTAGTTAGCGTTTATAGGATGGCTTCCTTGTGCCAAGCCTTGGGCAACATACTGAGGGAGCAGAGATGAACATGAGGGCATTTACCCTTTGAAAAGTTCATAGTTCAAAGGAGGGACAAATGGGCAAACATCCAATTTTAATGCCTCACAAAAGCAGTATAAACTAGACACATATGGATAGCTGCCATCGAGTCAATGGCAACTCATGACAACGTTATGGGCAACAGAACGAAAGGGTGCCTGGTCCTGCGTCATCCTCATGGTCACTGGCATGTTTGAGTCTATCGTTGAGGCTATTGTGAGAATCCATCTCACCGAGGGTCTCCCTCACCCTCGCTGGCCCTCCTCTAGCGATCGAGCCCTCCTGATGACACGTCCAAAGCAAATGAGTCAGACAGTGTTGTGTGTAATTCATAGGGTTTTCATCAGTTAATTTTTGGAAGTAGATCACCAGGTCTTTCTTCCTAGTCTGTCTTAGTCTGGCAGCTCCACTGAAACCTGTTCAGCATCACAGCAACACACAAGCTTCTGCTGGCAGATAGGTGGTGGCTGCACATGAGATGCATTGGTGGGGAGTCAGACCCAGGTCTGCCACATGGATTCTACCGCTGGACCTCCACTGAGTCACCACTGGCCTTTTCCATTCCCTTGGGAATTAATGAATATGTATTTTGACATCTGACAGAATATATTTCCCCAGTGGGCACCCATCACGCACCAGAATGTCGTCTGGCAATCTGACCTGGTACGGAAACCTGGAGGCTTTCACCGTAGACACGAGGACCCTGTTCTCTGAGAGCACTTCCGACAAAGCCTCGGGGTTGAAGAGAAAAGCATCGTACCTTCCCTCCCTCCTGCTTCAAATCTCAGTTCTGAACCAAGTAGCTGGATGACTCCGGGCAGGTCGCTTAACGTCCCTGAGCCTCCGTTTCTTGGTGAGGTGACAGTATTAGTTACTTCTCTGGCTGGATTAACAGATTCCACATATGCAAAGTTCCTAGCCCAGTGCCTGGAGCTTACCAGGCACACAAGAAATGTGCCAACCTCCTTAGCTGGGGAAATTCTGCCTGAAGAGAGCTTTAATTACGTTTGTTTTCTCTTTCTTACAATTCGAGGGTTTGCTTCCAAGGCAATTAGCAGACCACAGAATTCTGCTGCCTAGCTGCCCCTGGTAGCCAACAGACGCCTGCTATCGCCCCCAGACGCCGTCTCTGGAAGGCAGGGCACGGAGGCAGGTGCCAGCTCTCTGTTCATGTCCCCTCGGTGCTGCCAGATGTACGACAGTCACGCAAGACACCCCAGCACTGTGACGCTCAGAAGACAGCCCGTGAGACAAGACCTCCTCGGTGCCACCCTGCACCTCGCTCGGTGGAGCGTATGTCTTGACGGGAGGTATCAGCCACAGCCTGGGCAACCTGTTGTTCCAAAAAATTAACAGTAATTATTTCCACTCCAACTCCGGAACAGATAGCAGGCAGGACAGATCGTTTGTCAAACTGAGGCCAATGAAGTGGTTCTGTGGTGCCACATCCATGGGCATCCAGGCACCTGCATGAATCCCCAGCGTGGGTGCAAAGAGTGAAGTGCCTCAGGAAGGAAGAGGGAAAGAGCCGACATGTTTATGCACCAACTAAGTGCCTGGCAATGGGGGCAGTGGCAGAATTCTCGTGGGAGACCCAGGTTCAATTCTGGCCAATGTACCTCATGCGCAGCCACCACCCGTCTGCCAGTGGAGGCTTTCATTTTGCTATGATGCTGAACAGGTTTCAGTGGAGCTTCCAGGCTCAGATGGACTAGGAAGAAAGGCCTCATGATCTACTTCTGAAAATCAGTCAAAGAAAATCCTATGAATCACAACTGTCCTCTTGGCAACCCCGATCATGGGGATGGAGATGGAGCAGGACTGGGCAGCGTCTTGTTCTGTTGTGCATGGGGTCACCATGGGTGGGGGGCAGACCCAACAGCAGTGAATAACAGTGGGGTGCCTGGCATGGAGCTTTGTTATCTCATGAATGTTGCAGGAATATTATCTCCCTCATTATTATTATCTCTGTTTCACAGATAAGGAAACCTATGGCTCAGAGATGTTGTTGTTGGGTGCCATCGAGTTGATTCCGACTCATAGTGACCCCATGTGACAGAGTAGAACTGCCCCATAGGGTTTCCAAGGCTGTAATCTTTAAGGGAACAGATTGCAGGTCTTTCTCCTGTGGAGCCACTGGGTGGGTTCAAACTGCCAACCTTTTGGTTAGCAGCTGAGCTCTTAACCATTAGGCCACCAGGGCTCAGAGAAGGAAGTAACATACCCAAGGTCACACAGCTATTAGACACAGGGCCAGGGCTTGGTTCCTAGCTCCTTGCCTCTAATGGCAGGCACAGTGGAAAGACTAACACAAGAAGAATATTCCAGCATCCCTTCAAAAAGCTCCCCTAGGGGGTGAGTCAGGCAGGGTGCCACAGCGGCCAATATGCTCTGGCTTCATTTGACAGTCAAAGAGTGGGAATTTCCTTCTCTGAAAGCATCCCTGATCGTTTGCCTCCCTCTAAATTTCATGCCCTCATGGTGGTGCCTTCCTAGGGGGTGTGAATAGGACAGGGCCAGACCTTCAAATGCCAATCAGGCAGCCGAGGGCACCAAGACCATGAAATCCACACCATTGAGGGTTTTATGTCGTTGTCAGCCGCCATAGAGTCAAACCTGACTCATGGTGACCCCGTGCATAATGGAAGGAAACGTCCCATTCTGCACCATCCCCATGATCAGTTGCAAATCGAATCATTGTGCTCCGTAGGGTTTTCCCTGGCTGATTTTCTGAATAAGATCGCCAGGTCTTTCTTCGTAGTCCATCTTAGTCTGGAAGCTCTGCTGAAACCTGTTCAGCATCATAGCAACGAGCAATTCTCCACCGACAGACAGGTGGTGGCTGCTCATGAGGTGCATTGGCTGGGAATCAAACCCTTATGGAAGGTGAGAATTCCACCACTGCCCCCATGAAGGTTTTATGTTGTTGTTGGGTTCTGCTGAGTTGATTTCAACTCACAGTGACTCCATGTGACAGAGTAGAACTGCTCCATAGGGTTTCCTGGGCTGAAATCTTTATGGGAGCACACCACCAGGTCTCTTCTCTTTCAGAGCAGCTGGTGGGTTCAAATCTTTGACCTTTCGGTTAGCAGCAGAGAGCTTAACCATCATTGCACCACCACGGCTCCTTGAAGATTTTGTAGAGGGATTAAAATCAGTCTCTTGGTCTTACTCAGAGGCACCAAGGGAAGAGCAATGGCCATGCACCCAAGAAGATTCCAGAGTCTGGAGCAGTGGAGGTGCAGCCTGCAGACCTGCTCCATTGCCTTGCAGGTCCCCCGCAGCTTCTAGGCATCTTTTCCTCCTTGTGGGAGCCCAATATTTGGATACCTAAAAGGAAAGTCTTCTGGAACCACCATGGGAGCCCAAGAGTGCTAGATATTTCCAGAGTCCTTTCTGCTGTGATGTCTGGAGGTCTCTTCCCCTTACTGAAGACCTGCTCCTCCATCCCCATTAGTGATGCTGATTGCCAGCGGTGGTGATGCTGGTGGTGCTGGGGCAAGATCTTCACGTTTAACAAGCGCTCTTGGAGATATTGACACAGAAAGTCTGTGGACCATCGTTTGGAAAACACTGCTTTCCCTACCAACACAGCTTCCATTGTCTGC
>NW_004444054.1:3356831-3358347 GCF_000243295.1 Trichechus manatus latirostris
CTGTGTCTCCGGGGCACCCCAGGGCTGTGAGCCTGCCCCTGCCCCTACCCCTCCCAGCGCTCCCTTCCCCACAGTGACCCTGCTGCCCTGGAAGTAGTTCCCCTGAACCGCCTCGGACCAACACCTTCCCCCAAGAAACACAGGCATGAAGAAAGGAATCCGTCTGTGTTTACCCAACATTCCTAAATGTTCTGAAAAGGAAAATAAATAAATAAACAGATGCATGAGGCAGTGATGAAGATATTCAAAATATTTCCCTTTAAAACAGGAGAAGTCTGTCAGCTACAAAGGAGAAACCATCTTGCTGCCCCCCACTCCCGCTTCAATTTCAGCTCCTTACTGCTTTCTTCATCTTTGAGGGTTGTAACTGCTGTCTCAGTGACTAATAGAAAACTCCATTAAGCCCTTTCTTTATGAAGGGAATTAATGACTTCGTAAATTTAGTGCTTTGTAAACAAAGTAGGGAATGCATTTCCTGAAGGCTGGAGGGAGGGAGGCTGGGTAGGGAAGGAACCGTGTTCAGCCTGCTGAGAGGCCTCGGCACTCCAGCATCGTCTAGTTGGTTTTTTTTCTTTCTTTTCCTTGTTGTTGAGAATACACCAATTCAGCAATTTCTACATGTTCAATTCAATGACATTGATTACATTCTTCAAGTTGTGCAACTATTCTCCTTTTCCAAATTGTTCTTCCCCCATTAACATAAACTCACTGCCCCCTAAGCTTCCTGTCTAACTTTTCGAATTGCAGTCATCAATTTGATCCCATATAGATAGTACTTTAAAAGAGCATAATGCTCAAGGCAGACTTTTTTTTTTTTTTAACTAGTTAAACTGAAGTGCTCTTTGATTTAAGGAAGACTTCAGGAGACATTTTTGGTTTAAATTTTAGGGTTTAAAGATTATCTCAGGGCAATAGTTTTGAGGGTTCCTCCAGCCTCAATGAGTCCAGAAAGTCTGGATTCCATTAAAATTTTATATTCTGTTCTGCATTATTCCCCCTTTTGATAAAGATTTTTTTCTATAGAATCTCTGATCAAAATGCTCAGTAAATGGTAGCTGGGCACCATGCCGTTTTCTGGTCTCATGGCAAAGGGGGCAGTTGTTAATGGAGGGAAGTAACCACACATTACATTTCCTCCTCTTATTCCTGACTCTCCTTCTTCCTCTGTTGCTCCACGTGAATAGAGATCAATTGTACCTTGGGTGGGCACTTGTCTATTTCTTGTAAAACTGGTCTCCCAAATGCTGGGTGCAAAGATATCCTGCAAAAGCAGTCAAAGAGAAACCATGGGAGACACGAGACAAGGAGAAGAAGATGTGTCTGCTCAATGGAAGAAAATACTGATTGGTGAAATTTTAAAATGTAAATGCCTGTTTTAAGTAAGAATGTGTGTCCTTGCTCAGTCCAACTTTTGTCCTAAATTACAGAAATGGGTTGTTTTTTATAGCCCGAACCCACAGACTAATATCACTCTTTGTTCTTTTAAGCTCTTAAGGCCTGTCTAGTGATATAAAAT
>NW_004444054.1:3359091-3361323 GCF_000243295.1 Trichechus manatus latirostris
GTCTTGGTTTAGCCAGATGAACTCATCATTCATTCACTCAACAAATTTTGAGCCCCTGCTGGGTGCAGATTTGGGGGAGAGTTTTTCAGACTCAGGAATTGAGGCCTTCTTATAGTGCCTCAATGCTTGGAGTAGCAACGGCAGCCAAGATCTATAACTTTTGGGCCATATGAGTTTGTGAGTCAGCCAATATTGACTTTCTCTTTGTTTCTTAATAGGTTTTGAAGGCATTAGCCAAACTAGTGAAATGCTATTACTGGTTTGTAAAGTTTTAATTTGTAAATCTTGTAAGTCCTCTGAGAAGTTAGAATATATTTTCTGAAACTAGAAAATCAGAAGAATAAGGCTTTGTGTATTATATAAGAGCCCTGGTGGTGCAGTGGTTAAGCACTCAGCTGCTAACCGAAAGGTTGGCAGTTGGAACCCACCAGCTGCTCTGCAGAAGAAAGACTTGGCAATCTGCTTCTGTAAAGACTGCAGCCTCAGAAACCCTATGGGGCAGTTCTACTCTGTCCTATAGGGTCGCTATGAGTTGGAATCAACTCAGTGGCAACGCGTTTGTTTTTGGTCTTGGTGTATTATATGCAAGAGAGAAAAGTCTGGAAGACACTATACAATTACAACTACTGTGGAGTCAATTCCAACTCATAGCGACCCTATAGGAAAGAGTAGAACTGTCCCATAGGGTTTCCAAGGCTATAATCTTTATGGAAACAGGCTGCCACATCTTTATCCCGCTGAACAGCTGGTGGGTTGGAATCACCAACCTTTCTGTTAGCAGCCGAGTGCTTAACCACTACACCACCAGGGCTCCTTGGAAGACACTATCAAACTGTCTAAATTTCAGGTTCACAAAAACTTAAGGGAGAGAGCAAGCAGATGATGTGGGAGATTGTCACTACCTGTGCAGCCTGGCAGAGAATTTGAAAATTCTCTTTTTCTGCTGAGGATTGTTGTCGTTAGGTGCCCTCGCAGTGACTCCATGTGTTACAGAGTAGAACTGCCCCACAGGGTCTTCCAGGCTGTGATCTTTACGGGAGCAGATCACCAGGTCTTTCTCCCATGGAGCCGCTGAGTGAGTTTGAACCTCCAATCTACAGGTAACAAAAACTCACGTGCCCTACGACCTAATGATATGACATAGAGAGAATGTATCTGGTATCTGTTTTATTTTAGTTGAATTCTGCATTGTTCCAGAAAAGATTTAAAGTAGTTTTCAAAGGAGACACAAAATATAAGTTTAATGTGCACTAAGAACAGGAGCCAGAAAGCAAGGAAAGAGGGGTGGCGCCATGGAACGGAGCCAGGAATGAGGTGAGGACAAAAATAAAAGTATACCACGCAGGTTTACACTCTTCCTTCCAATGGGCCTCGTGTCTGGCTCTAGGAATCAACGAATGAAGGGAAACAACGTGTATTTAACATAAAAGCAGATCAACTGCTGAGGAGACCACTATTTTTGAAACCAAGGAAAGATAGGCATTTCTCCTGAGGGCCTTTCCTCAGCCGTCTGTGTAAAGCACTGAGCCACAACCTTGATAGCATCTGCTGTCTGATACAGCCTAGAGCAGTTCAGCGTTTAGAACTGTGGATCCTGTGAAGGATTTCAATTCACTTTTTCTTGGTGCATAGACTGTTCCTGAGTACCTGATTCTGGGCACATACTTATTCAATATGGGTCTGGTTTGGTACAGACGACAGAACCTTCTAGAGTCCCTCCAAGAAGGTTCAAGTAGACAGTATGGAAAGTATCACCAGTGACTCTATTTTTGAACTCCTAAATTGTAAGCAAGGAGCCCTGGTTGATGCAACGGTTAAACGCAGCTGCTATGAGAGAAAGACCTGGTGATCTGCTCCCTTAAAGATTACAGCCTAGGAACCCCTAGGGGGCAGTTCTACTCTGTCACATCGGGTCACTATGAGTCCCAATCGACTAGATGGCAACTGAAAACAACAATATAAAATTGTAAGACACGTTCTGACGACTATGAGTGACCGTGGAGGCAGTGGCATCACGAGGGTCGGTGTCGCCCAGCGTGGTAACTCATGGTGTTCCCCCTGCCCCCTGGTGGCACCCTGCCGCGTGACCCTGCCCCGGGACTCCTCGCAGCGCCTCCCTTCTCCCGTTGGCCAAGGCAGAGACCCTCCTCTCCACCCAGTGATGGGCTCCGCAGTCCGGCCGCCTGTACCCTGTCTGGCAGGTGATGGGGCCGGGTGGAGTGGAGGGTGGGG
>NW_004444054.1:3362891-3379050 GCF_000243295.1 Trichechus manatus latirostris
TTACAGCCTAGAAAACCCTGTGGAGCATTTCTGCTGTCTCAATAGCACACAACAACACCAGTCTTGGCCTTAGAAGCCCAGGGACACCCCTTCCAGCCTGGCTGCCCTCAAGCTTTGATGCTGGCTGTTTCTCCTTGTACCTTGGCAGCTGCAGCCCACTCCCTGGCCAACTCTTCCCAATGGTTAAGCTGCTAACCGAAAGGTTGGCAGTTCTGACTCACCCAGAGGCTCCATGGGAGAAAGATCTGGCTATCTGCTCCCATAAAGATTGTAGCCTAGGAAACCTTACGGGGCAGTTCTACTCTGTCATACGGGGTTGCTATGAGTCAGAAGTGACTTGGCGGCACACAACAGCATGAAGTAACAGGTTTTTGTATTTTTTGTTGCGGTGCTGGTGGTGTAAATAAATACAGCACAAGTCTTTTGAACATTCTTCACGTATACAATTCAATGACATCAGTTATATTCCCATGTTGTTCAGCCACGACCATTATCCATTTCCAAATTTCCCCAGCACTCTTAACAGAAGCTCAGTGGCCCTTAAGCAGTGAGTCTCCCTTTTTCCTTCCTTCTGCCTGCCCCTGGTGATCACTAATAAACTTTGGTCTCTATACACTTGCCTATTCTAGCTGTTTCATGTAAATGGCATCATACAATATTTGTCCCTTTGTGACTTATTTCACTCAGCATAATGTTTTCAAGGTTCGTATTCCACTGTACGTATATACCGCCTTTTGTTTATCCATTCATCTATTGATGGACATTTAGGTTGTTTTCACCTTTTGGCTATTGTGACGCATGCTGCAATGAACATTGGCGTACTCCAGTGCTGATCTGTTTGTGTTCCTGCTTTCAGTTCTTTCAGGTATATACCTAGGAGTGGTGATCTAGGAGTATCTCGGTGGCACAATTAAGCGCTTGACTACTAACTAAAAGTTAGGTGGTTTGAATCTACCCAGAGGCGCCTCATGGAAAACCCTATGGAGCACAGTTCTACTCTGATGCACATGGGGTCACCATGAGTCGGAATCGACTCAACGGCAACTGGTTTTGTTTTCTGATTTACAGTAAATCTATTTTTAACTTTTTGAGAAACTGCCCAACTGTTTTGCACAGTCATTGTACCAAGTAATAGGTTTTTGCAAGAATGCCTGGCAACGTATTCCCCCATTATAGCAGGATTTCCGGGAGAAAATGTATTTCAAGTTCTCACCAACTAACTAGTTCTGTTCCCCAAGTGAAGGTCAGGGCCCAGCTTGCTGTAGGGGCGTTTACTAAGTGTGTGGTGGTGAGCGTGGTGGTGGTGGTGGGGCTGAGGCTGCGGCCACTTCTAGGACTCAGATCTGCCTGGAGCTGTCTGATGAACTGCTGTGGGCAGGGCTGTCCAGGGCTCGGTGGCAGACTCGGACACCCACCCCCCAGATCTCCTTTCTAGAAGGATCTCGCTGCCCAGCTGCCAGGAATCTAGTCAGCTGACAGCCTCCAACTGTTAGCTGTGCCTCAGGCTCTGCCTCAGCTTTCAAACTGGGGTCCTGTTCATCATAGGAGGGCCTCTGGCCAACAACAGAGCAGGCAGTGGTCCCAAAGACCTGGGGTTTCTGCCCAACATGGGGCTGCTCTCATGGGCCATCTTGGCTGCAGGCTCTCTGTGACAACTCCCCTACCACTTGGCAGCTCCCCGTCCCCAGTCCTGCTTCTCCTTTCCCTGTTACTGGTGTTACTCAGACAGAAAGGTTGGAGGTCTGAGTTTACCCAGAGGCACCACAGAAGAAAAGCCATTGGAAACCCTATGGAGCACAGTTCTACTCCGATATGCATGGGCTCGCCAGGAGTTGGAATCGACTTGATGGCAACTGGTTGTTTATTTTTTCACTCAGCTCTAAGAAAGGTCAGCAGTTTGAACCCACCAGTCACTCGGTAGGAGAAAGATGTGGCAGTCTGCTTCCATGAAGATTCACTCTCTGAGGCAGTCCTACTCTGTCCCTTGGAAACCCTATGGGGTGGTTCTACTCTGTCCTATAGGGTTGCTGTGAGTTGGAATTGACTGGACCGCAACAGGGAGGTCCTTCACCTAAGAGTCTCTGGGTTGTGCAAACAGTCAAGCGCTCAACTACTGGCCAAAAGGTTGGAGGTTTGAACCCACCCAGAGGTGACTTGGGAGACAGGTCTGGTGATCTGCTTCCAAAAGGCCACAGCCTTGGAAACCCTGTGGAGCACGGTTCTGCTCTGCACACGTGGGGTCGCCGTGAGTCAGAACTGACTTGACGGCAACAACAATAAGAGGCGCTTTCCAGGCCTAGCTCAGTGGCAGAGCCCGTTTCCTGGGGAGCCCAACCTAACAGGTGGACTGATCCTATTAAAGCCAGAGTCCTTTGAGAGTATGAGGATAACTGGAAATGTGCAGGCACACGAGGTCAGAGTGCAGGGCCTCCGAGGCCCCCCGGGGCCTTCAGAAGCCAGAGGTTAAAGACCTCTGACTAGAGGGCGTGGGGGTGGCCATAACAGAAAACAGAGCTTCAGGAAAATGTAGAGGAGGGTCATTCTATTTCTGTGTCAGATCTGACCTCAGCCCTGCCTCCCATAGTCTCACGGGTCTTGTGAGAAGAAACCGGAAGTCCATTTCCCTAAGTGCTCACTACGTTCCCGGAGGCAGGCTGCTGGCCTTTGTCCCACACCGCTCCAGCGCGGTGAGAGCTTCAGAGAACAGAGCCCGCCGCTGGGCCTTGAGAGCTCAGTCGTTTCAGCTCAGCAGCTCCTCTGGCAGAAGCAGTGGACGCCATCCTATCCAGAAGGGGCCACAGTGCCCACCAGGACCTGAAAACAGGGCCTTCAGGGACCTTTGCAGATGGTGGTTTTGAAAGCGGACTTCACCCAGCAGTGTCCAGCTGGAGAGTAAGAAGAGACGGCAGTTGGAAAGTGGCATCCATAAGCCTCCCCTTTATGGAATAGTCGGCATGGATCTCCAGGGGCTCAGATGTGCTCCAGGAGCCAGTAAAACATGCTAGAATGGTGTCTTAGTCATCTAGTGCTGCAGTAACAGAAATACCACAAGTGGATGGCTTTTAACAAAGAGAAATTTATTCTCTCACAGTCCAGTAGGCTACGAGTCCAAATTCAAGGCATCAGCTCCAGGGGAACGCTTTCTCTCTCTGTCGGCTCTGGAGGAAGGTCCTTGTGATGCATCAGTCTTTCCTTGGTCTGGGAGCTTCTCTGCGCGGGAACCTCAGGTCCAAAGGATGCGCTCTGCTCCCGGTGTTGCTTTCTTGGTGGTATGAGGTTCCCATGTGTCTCTGCTCACTTCTCTCTTTTATATCTCAAAAGAGATTGGATTAAGACACTATCTAATCTTGTAAACCTCATCAGTATAACCTCATTGTAGTGATAGAGTTTACAAGACATAAGGAAATCACACCAGATTACAGAATCCTACAATACCGGGAATCATGACCCAGCCAAGTCAACAGATATTTCTGGGGGACGCAATTCAATCCATGACAAATGGGAAGCGGTATCGTAGGCATATAATGTTGTTATTATTATCTACCATCGAGTCGGTCCCGACTCATGGAGACGCTGTGCACAGAAGGACAAAATACTGGGCCAGCCCCATGATTGGTTGCAGATTGTGATCTACAGGGGTTTCACTGGCTGATTTTTGGAAGTAGATCGCCAGGCCTTTCTTCCTAGTCTGTCTTAGTCTGTAAGCTTTGCTGAAACTTCTTCAGCATCATAACAACACACAAGCCTCCGCTGATGGACAGGTAGTGGTTACACGTGAGGTACACTGGTCCCTAATCAAACCTGGGCTTCCCTCACGGATGGTGAGAATTCTACTGTCGAACCACCAATGCCCCCAGACGTCTACTAACCAAAAAAACTCCAAACCTGTTGCCCTCGAGTCAATCCCGACTCGGTAATGTATGACAGCAGACTCTTAGCATATGCTAGGAGTCCATAGGTGGCACAAACAGTTGGTAAGTGCTTGAATACTAATGAGAAGGGTGGTGGTTTGAACATACCCAGAGGTACCTTGGAAGAAAGGCCTGGAAATCTGCTTCCAGAAGGTCACAACCTTGAAAGCCAGCCACGGTTCTACTCTGCACACATGGGGTCAACATGAGTCGGAATTAACTTGACAGCAATTGGTTTTTTTGCTTTTGTTTAAATCTATGCCAAGCACTGTTTTAAACACTCACATATATTAGCTGATTTAATTGACATATAACCCCCTGCGATGGGTCCTATTATTATCTCCATTTTAGACTCAAGAAAACTGATGACCAGAGGGGTTTAGCAACTGGCTAAAGCCACACAGCTAAAAAGTGGCAGAGCTGGGATTTGAGCCCCGGCTGAGTGGCACCAAGGTCTGAGTTTTTAAATCTCTGTCTGGGCTGGCTCTGTGCTTTTCAGTGGTCAAGAACTTGGGCCTTGGGTTGGACGGCTTTGAGTTTAGTCTCAGCTCTCCTCTTACGAGTTGTGTGACCCCAGGTAGGTTTCATACTTCTCCCTTAGATTCCTCAGCTAAGTGTAAAATGATAAAATCCTACCTTATAAGGTTGTTGTGAGGTTTGGTTCATCCACCCAGCTGCTAACTGAAAGGTCGGAGGTTCAAGTCCACCCAGAAGTGCCTTGGAAGAAAGGCCTGGTGATCAGCTTCTGAAAAATCAGCCATTGAAAACCCTATGGAGTGCAGTTCTACTCCGACACACACAGGCTCGCCATGAGTGACAATCGACTATATGGCAACTGGTTTTTACCAGTGATTATGTAAAGGGTTTTGCTGGCCCAAGATCATGTCGATAATGACATGGAATATATACAATTCTTTGGACCTATGACCTCCACAGAAAAAGTGGCTTCTTTAAAGACACTTCTGTCCCACACTCTCCCGGGCCAGCCCAGTGCAGCCACCTAAGGTCTTGAGACAGGAGTCCTGGTCTGGCCCACAGCTTTATGGAAGTGTTTCTTGGTGGCGTCCTTGCTGGGCCTAGGCCTTTCAGCTTTGCTAGTTGCCTGCACTTTCTGTCTTCAAGGGGTTTCCATGCTGGAAGCTGGCCGGAGCCCCTACGCATTCCTACCAGCGTCTGAATCAGTAACACTGTTGTTCTCCTCAGCAGCACAGGGATGTGTGAGAGAAGGCTGAGGGTATAGCTGTCATGCTGCCAAGCTGTCCGGAAAGCTGGAAGGGCCAGGGCACAAGGGGAGGCCGTGGTCCTGCATAAGTGCTCCTCCTGGAAAGCAGCCCCGTCCATGGATCCCAACACGGAACCATCACGGAAGTGCTGGTCGGTCTGTAAAAGGGCATCCTTCTTGTGACTCTAGAATCAGCCGATTCCTACAAATTTAACCAGTATGACACTTTTGTACCACATGGTCTTTGTGTGAAGCGATGCCCACTCACATTCAGGAGAATTGACAATCATTTCTAGAAGAATCTCTACAGGCTGAAAGCAGAGAGAATCTCAGTTCTAAAAGCAGGGAAGGTTAGGAGGGTAGTGGATGAGGGTAGGGTGTGTGCAGGGAGAGGTGGCGGGGGTGGGGGGGCCTGGGGTGGGGAGTGGGGAGAAAGAAGGAATTTTTGAATGGGTTTTCTACATTTTAAAGATAATATGGGTGTTTGTTTTAAAACATGATACAGGAGAATTAAGGAGCCCTGGTGGCACAGTGGTTAAGAGCTTGGCTGCTAACCAAAAGGTTGGTAGTTTGAATCCACCAACTGCTCCTTGGAAACCCTATGGGGCAGTTCTACTCAGTCATATAGGGTCACTATGAGTCAGAATCAACTCAACAGCAATGGGTTTTTGTTTTTGTTGGTGGCCCAACAGTATAAGTGCTCGGCTGCTAACCGAAAGGTTGACAGTTCAAACACACCCAGCAGCTCTGTAGGAGAAAGACCTGGTGATCTGCTCCCATAAAGATTACAGGCTAGAAAACCCTATGGGACAGTTCTGCTCTGTCACATGGGGTCGCTATGAGTTGGCGTCAACTCAACAGCAACGAACAACAACAAAACTACAGGAGAATTAAAAGCACAGTGCAATTTCCCCTTAAAATGTGAGTTCCATTGAATCGGATCTCTAAAACTCTTCAATGGAGGCTTTTCTTTACCGCATCAAAAATTTTATCTTTTCCTTCACATGTCAGAATTCATTTGTCATGTCTTCCCACAGATATTCTTTCTGGCGTGTCATGACTTTGAGAGTGGAGAGTTGTGGTCTTGTCCTTTAAATGTACTTTATAAGCCACAAATCCCTCCGTTCTCGTCTTAGCTGGAAGCATGAGCCACTGGTAAGGGCTAAAAATAGTAATGTCATCCCTGAGTTGCTCCCCGTTTCTTTCACAGACGCAGATGCTTTTGCACTATAAGCCTTTTGAACAATTAATTTGTATAAATACATATTTTTCCCAACAAATTTTATTATAAATGTACCAGGAAAGATCATTTAAAAAAAAAAAAAAAAAAACCGTCCTAAAGTTAATAGTTTCAATTTTTTTTCTTTTTTAAAAAACTCAACTGATAGTAACTGCTTATTATATGCCAGGTAGAACGGGGCAGTTTCTTTCTGTTGTACATGGGGTCGTTATGAGTCGGAATCGACTCGACGGCACCTAATAACAGGAACATATGCCAGATGAGGAGTCCTGGTAGCACAAGCAGTTAAGTGGTGGGCCATTTATGGAAAGGTTAGAGTTCAAACCCACTCAGTGGCTCAACAGGAGAAAGACCTGGCAATCTGCTCCCGTAAAAATTACCAACCAAACAACCAACCCGTTGCCGTCCAGTCGACTCTGACTCATAGCGACCCTATAGCACAGAGTAGAACTGCCCCATGGGATTTCCAAGGAGCGCCTGGTGGATTTGAACTGCCGACCTTTTAGTTAGCAGCCATAGCTCTTAACCACTATACAGCCTAGAAAACTCTATGGAGCAATTCTGCTCTGTCATATGGGATCACCATGAGTCCGAATCGACTTGACGGCACCTAACAACAATAATATGTGCCAGGCACTAATCCACCCCTGGGGATACGACATCAAACAACATAGATGAGGTTTCTGCTCCTCTGAGCTTTTATTTCATACAGCAAACTGGCCCATTTTTAAAACGAGTGAACTGATTTCCGAATGTTATGGTGGACACCGGCTGGTTAGGGCTGGGTGGGGGAGGCTGACACAGATGGACTTCCTGGAGAAGGCCTTTCTGAGGAGGGGGCATTTGAGTTGAGCCTTGAATATCGAGGCAGAGCCAATCATGTAAATAAAAGGCAGTAAGCGTTCTGGGAAGGAGTCTTGGTAGTGCAGTGGTTAAGTGCTCGGCTCTAACTGAAAGGTCAGTGGTTCGAACCCCCCAGCCGCTCCACAGGAGAAAGATGTGGCAGCCTACTTCTGTAAAGATTTACATCTTGGAAACACTATGAGGCAGTTCTATTCTGTCCTATAGGGTCAGTACGAGTTGGAATCGACTTGATAGCAATCAGTTTGGTTTTTTGGAAGTGTTCTAAGAGGAGGCTTGGTGGTGCAATGGTTAAGCACTCAGTTGCTAACTGAAAGGTCAGCAGTTTGAACCCACCCAGTGGCTTCTTGCGAGAAAGACCTAGCAATCTGCTTCTGTAAAAATTACAGCCAAGAAAACCCTATAGAGCAGTTCTACTTTGTCACATGAGATCGATTATGAGTAAAAACCCCACTCCGTGGCACCGAACAAAAACAACAACAACAAGCATTCGTTCTAGGCCAGAAGAACAGCAAGTGCAAAGGCCCTGAGGTGGGGATATGCTCAATGAGTCCAAGAAAGGTCAACATGCTGGAGCAGAATGAGGAAATGTGGCCAGAGAGGCAAGCAGGGGCCAAGGCATGTAGGGCATTGAGTGCCAGGGTAAGGTGCTGGATTTTGTTGCAAATGTATTGGAAAGCTTTTATAACTGGGAAGTGACTTGATCAGATTTGAGTTTTATAAAGATCCTCTGTTGTCAAGGATTTACTTCAAACTAGTCTAGGGGAGAGGAGAGAAGTGGGTAGGGTTATAGTTCCAACAAGACTGGTTGAAAGTTGATTAGTATTGAACCTGGCTGAAGGCCCATAGGGGCTTATTGTAGTCACTTTTGTTTTACATATGTTTGAATATTTCCATATTCAAAGTTTATAAAGAGAACTCTTTAAATTGCAAAAGAAACAAAACAAAAAACCAAACCAGTTGCCACGGAGCTCATTCCAGCTCATGGCGATCCCATGTGTTTCAGAGTAGAACTGCTCTCCATCGGGTTTTCAAGGCTGTGATTTTTTGAAGCAGGTCACCAGGCCTTTCTTCTGAGGTGCCTCTGGGTGGATGGGTTTGAACCTCCAACCTTTCAGTTGTTGGTGGTGCTGTGAAGTCAATTCTGACTCATAGCGACCCCATGTGACAGAGTAGAACTGCTCCATAGGGTTTCCGTGGCTGTAATCCTTAAGGAAGCAAATTGAAAGGTCATTCTCCCATGGAACCACTGGGTGGGTTCAAATCGCCAACCTTTCTGTTAGCAGTTGCGTGCTTAACCATTGTGCCACCAGGGCTCTTTACCTTTCGGTTAGCGCTTAACCATTTGTAGCACCCAGGGACTCTTAAACAAAACCAAATAATAGCATGGAGAACAGGTTACCTCAGAGAGAGTAGAAGCAGGAAGTCAGGTTAGAGGGTTTTTACAGTAGTTCAGGCAAGAGATGGCAGTGGCTTGGCCCAGGGTGAAAGGAGATCTGAGATATTTTAGAGGTGGAGCCCACTGGACCTACTGACGGGTTGGATGTAGGGTGAAGGAAAGGGAGAAGTCAACACGAATAATTCTAAGGTAAGCAATTATCTCCAAATTTGTCTTTTGCCACTAGATGGGACGTGTCAACTATTGAACTGCATTAACGAGCTTGATTAGTTGGAGAAAGCAAGTGCCTGGTGTGGTTTAACAGGCACTACTTTTTGTTTTTTTTTCTTTGGTGTAGGGTCACTATGAGTTGTAATCAACTCAACGGCAACAGGTTTGGTTTTCTGGTTTAGGAATCCCTCACCAGAATGGATGGCCCTCAACACTGGTGGCCTGAAGTCCTTCCCTTCAGTTCATCATTGTTGTTGGCTGCCATCCAGTCAGCCCCCGACTCATGGCAACCCCATGCACAATGGATACAGTCCCTCTTAGTCTGGAACCTGTTCGGCATCACAGCAACACACAAGTCTCCACTGACGGATGAGTAGTGGCTGTGCATGAGGTGCATTGACTGGGAATCAGATCCAGGTCTCCCACATGGAAGATGAGAGTTCTACCACTGAATCACCAATGCCTTCATTCAGTTAGTCATATTGCCTGCCATTCTGTCAGCAACAGATCTGTGTCTGCACTCAAACTTCTGTTTTAAAGGCAAGTGTCTCCAAATGGTTGGTCCTTTACGACTTACTGTGAATTAACTCAGTAAGACTGCTTTCTCCCTAACGTTCAATTATAATCAACCAAGGGTCAGTGAAAAAGAGGAAGATCCTCAACGAGATGGATTGACACAGTGACTGCAACTATCGGCTCAAACATAGCAAAGGTTGTGAGGAAGGTGCAGGACCCAGCAATGTTTCGTTCTGTTATACATAGGGTAGCTATGAGTTAGAACAGACTCAAAGACACCTAACAATAACAAGTTGAAAAAAGGAATTTTGATGAGATAGAGAGAAAAAGATCATTCACCCAATGGAGCTTTGGTGTTCCTTTGGCAATCCTTGGCATTCCTTTGCTTGTAGATGATCCTCACATGAAGTCTATCTTCCCCCGTGTGTGTCTCTGTGTCTAATCTGCTCTTTTGATAACTCAGAAATGATTAGATTTAGAACCCACTCTACTTGGTATAATCTAACATAACAAAGAAAGTCCTTTTTCCAAACAGGATTATATCCAAGGTATAGAAGTTAGGATTCTGTCATGAATTGAAACGTGTCCCCCAAATATATCTGTCAACTTGGCTGGGCCATGATTCCCAGTATTGTGTGATTGTTCACCATTTTATCATTTGATGTGATTTTCCTTTGTGTTGTAAATCCTGTCTCTATGATTTTGATGAGATGGGATTAATGACAGTGATGTTAATGAGGCAGGACTCAATCCACAATATTGGGTTGTGTCTTGAGCCAATCTCTTTTGAGATATAAACGAGAGAGGTGAGCAGAGAGACATGGGGGGGGGGAACCTCATACCACCAAGAAAGTAGTACCAGAAGCAGAGCGTATCGTTTAGACCCAGGGTTCCTGTGCAGAGAAGCTCCTAGACCAGGGGAAGATTGATGACAAGGACTTTCCTCCAGAGCCAACAGAGAGAAAAAGCCTTCCCCTGGAGCTGGTGCCCTGAATTCGGACTTCTAGCCTACTAAATTGTGAGAGAATAAATTTCTCTTTGCTGAAAACTTTGGCTTATGGTATTTCTGTTATAGCAGTCCTAGATAACTAAGACAGATTCCAATACATATTTTGGGAGGACACAATTCAATCCATAACATGCTGTCTTAGGCCTGAGATGCCTGGGCAGGGCACTGGCGTGTGAGGGATTTGGGGCAGCCAAGGAGGTCACATCAAAGTACTATTGCCTACCAAGGCCTTACCGAGAAAGGCCAGGAAGCTGGAAGCAGTGACCAAGAGAAACAAGAAGGCATCTTAAAAGCCCTCCTTAAACCAGGCTACCATTTTACACAACTCCAGGGGGCATTGTAGCTATGCAAATATTCCCCCCCACCCCCGGAGTCTGGAGTGCACATGGTTCTTCTAAGAGAGTGTGAGAAATGGGGAGTTGTCAGGAAGTTATGGGGGCATTCTTTCCTCCTGGCTTTGACTTATTGCTGTGGTAGCGACAGTCAGCTCACCACTAAAGATCAATGTTCACCCTGCAAGAGTTATTGCTGGAAGTATCTGTTCAGTAGGGCCTGTTGTTATTAGCTGCTGTCAAGTGGGCTCTGACTCAAGGCGACCTCAGGTACAACAGAACAAAATGTTGCCCAGTCCTGCCCCGTCTTCACGATCATTGGCATGTTTGAGTCCATTGCTGTGGCTCTTGGGTGGTGTCTTCCAAAGCAGGGGACTCATCTTCCAGCACTATATCTAAAATTTTTCTGTTGTTATTGCTAGCTGCCATTGAGTTGGCCCCGACTCACGGGGATCCCATGCACAACAGAATGAAATGCTGCCTAGTCCTGCCCCATCCCCATGATCAGTTGCGATCGAACTCTTGTAGTCCATAGGGTTTTCATGGGCTGATTTTCCCAGGCCTTTCTTCCTGGGAAGCTCCACTGAAACCTGTCCACCGTGGGTGATCCTGCAGGTATTTGAAATACTGGTGAATAGCTTCCAGGATCACAGCAACATGTTATCCACCACAGTACAACAAACTGACAACGTGTGGTGGCACTAGGAACTACCTTTCTCAATGTCCCCATATCCAATGACTGGACTGGCATGGGGCCATGGACTGTTCTGGCTAATGGAATATGACTATTGGCTCAAGATGGCGAGGTGGCCAGGATGTCTTCCCATGCTCTCTCACCCTTCAGCAGTGAACTTGGAAGTCAGGTATGGAAGACGCAGTGTCGAGTGATGGGAGGATCTTGACTCCTTGAATCACTCTTTGGAGGAGAACTGCATGATCCAGAACATTTATATTGGGCTTTGCATGCATAAGAAATGAAACTTTTCTTGTGTTAAATTAATCCTTTGAGATCTTAGGGTCATTTGTTACAATTGATGTCCTATTTTGACCAAATACAACTGCCTGCTCTTAGGGGCAGAAAACTCATGGACAAATGAAACAATACAGAGCTCATAAATGATAGTTTACCTAGTCATTAGAATGCTAACCTGACCAAGTCTTGTGTGGGGTCTGTTAACAAGAAGCAAATTACTTCTTTGGCCCACTCTATGCTATGGGTTGTTACTAAGCATCAAAGTGACCAACAGACTGAGGACAAAAAGGAGGAAGAGGATGAATGCCTGAAAAATGCACGAGTTGAACAACCAAACCTGGGAAAGTCGTTTAAACAATCTTCAGAAGGACCTGAACAAGTCCTGGTGGCACAGTGGTTAAGCACGTAACTGCTAACCCAAAGGTCACTGATTGGAACCCACCAGCCACTCTGTGGGAGAAGGCTGTGGCAGTCTGCTTCTGTAAGATTACAGTCTTGGAAACCCTGTGGGACAGATCTGTTACGTCCTGTAGGATCACTATGAGTCAGACTCAACTTGTTGGCAGTGGGTTTTATTTTTGGTGACAGAGTGACCTGAGAATAAGAAGTAAAATCAAGTCATTTGCTCATTCAATAAACATTTGGTGCTGTTTTTGTCTGGGTTCTCTAGAGAAGCAAAACCAGTAAAGCATATATATATATATATATACAGAGAGAGAGGTTTATATCAAGGAAATGGCTCACACGATCATAGAGGCTGGAACATTCCAAGTCTGTGAATCAGGATGGAGGCTTCTCCTGATTCACATAGCCGCAGGGACTGACGAACCCAAGACTGGCAGGTTGGAGAGCAGGGCTCTCGTTCACAGGCTGTGAAGACTGACAAATCCCAAGATCAGCAGATTAGCTGATAGCTCAAGTCCCAAGAATCAGAGGTCAGACCAACAGGAGGCAGCTGCAGGATACAGAGCAGGCAAAAGCCAGAATGTCCACTTATATTCGGATGCAGGCCACATGCCGAAGGAAACTCCCTTTCAACTGACTGGCTACTCACAGCAGATCCCATCATGGGGGTGATCACATATAAACACTGAGAATCATGGCCCAGCCAAGTTGACACACAATCTTAACCATCACAGATGCGCTCCTACAATGGGCCAGGTACTGCGCTTGGTGCTGATTATACTGTGGTCCTTGTCTTAAAGAAAATTACAGTCTAGCTGTGGGACCTGTGAATCCATTGCCATCAAGTCCATTCCAACTCATAATGATCCCGTGTTACAGAGTAGAACTGCCCCATAGGGTTTTCTTGGCTGTAATCTTTATTGGAGGAGATTGCCAGATCTTTCTTCCTTGGAGCCACTGGATGGGGTTAAACCACCAACATTTCAGTTAGCAGCTGAACCTTTAACCATTGCACCACCACGGCTTCTTCCTAGTTATGGAAGACAGACAAAAATGAATCAACAAAAAAAATAAATGAAACAAATACAAGTTGTATCAAGGGCTAGGAAGGAATCAAAGACAGCGCTGAGGGAGAAGGACTTTAGGTAGGGTGGAGGGAGCCCACTCCCAGGACCTAGAGCAAGGAAAGGCTGGGCGGAGGGTGGGGAAGGGGAGGTTCCCAGCAGCAAGAACAGTATGTGCAAAGATCCTGAGGTTGTTCAGCCCTTGGCATGTTTGAGCAGCTGAATAAAGACCAGTGTGAGAGAAGGTGAGGTGTGAGGTAAAGTGATATGAAATGAAGTAAAGAGGAAGACAGAGACCAGCTCATATAGGGCCTGGGATCATGGTAAGAATTTTGAACAAACTCTTATTTTAGACTCTCACTGCTTCCTGCCGTTTCTGTTGAAAACTTGCAAACAGCCTCTTCCCAGCCTTGCCAGAAGTGGCTGGCTGCCTGCCCGAGGCCGAGCGAAGGATGGGACTTCATTTTCTCCACCTCTTCCAATTCCAGCCTGAGAGGGGCGGGCACCACATAGAACCCGGCCTTCCGGGCACGCCAAAGGCTGGAGCTGGGCTTGTGGAGTAACTGGGCCATGTCACTGCTGCTGGAGTCTCCCATCCAAGGAGCCAAGTCAGGAAGTTGCTGCCAGACACCTTCACAGCCTGTGCTTTGGGGATCTGAGGGGAAACACACACATACCAGCACCACCTCCTGGAGTGCTGGCATGAAGCCAGCACTCGTGGGGCGTAACTAACTGATGAAAACCATCACATAATTTCCCAGGAGTGCCGGGGCATGCCTGGGGAACCTCTCCCTTCAGGCATGGTGCCAAGTAAGCCACAATCAATGCCCATGGAAGCAGCAGTCAAGAAATCAGATGAGGACGATGTAGTGCATTGGGCAAATCTGCTGCAAAAGAAGCCTTTGAAGTGTTAAAAAGCAAAGATGTCACTCTGAAGACTGAAGTACACCTGACCCAAGCCATGGTCTTTTTAATTGCCTCATATACATTCAAAAGCTGGACAATGAAAAAGGAAGACCAAAGAAGAATTGATGCATTTGAATCGTGGTGTTGGTGAAGAATGTTGAAGATACCGTGGACTGCCAGAAGAACGAACAAATCTGGCTTAGAAGAAATACAGCCAGAGTGCTCCTTAAAAGCAAGGACAGTGAGACTTCGGCATGTCATCAGGAAAGACCAATCGTTAGAAAAGGACATCATAGTTGGTAAAGTGGAGAGTTAGCAAGAACGAGGGAAACCCCCAATGAGGTGGACTGACACAGTGGCTGCAACAATGGACTCAAACATACAACTCAAAATCATGAGGATGGCGCGTGACCAGGCAACATTTCATTCTGTTGTACACGGGGTCACCGTGAGTCGGGGCTGACTTGATGGCATTAATAAGCTAGAGGTGTCAGAGGTGACACCGTGTTACGACCAGGGCCTGCTCTGAGATTCTCTCTGACCCTAGCTGGCAGCAGCCAAGCTCTGCCCTTCAGGAGCCTCATACGTAGTCCCAACATTTAGGTTATCATACAAGCCACACTGCTTCTGCCAGGCCCACCACAGCCGGGCACATCAGGGCCACGTGGCAGGCGCCTTTGCAGAAGGCCACCGTCCTGCACTCCTTTTCCGAAGGTAAGCTGTTTTTTAACTTCACCCCGTTAACTTCCCAGCGACCAGTCCCAAAAGACTGATTTGCCACAAGAGCTGACAGGACGAGCATTTGTAGAGCCGTGAAGCTGAGGCTGGAGTCTGAGGCTCCGCTTGCTTGTGGCTCATTTGCGTAGTTCGCCTGACTTGAGCAGAAATCCACACAAGATAACCCAGAGCTGTAGCAGCACCTGCCAAAGAAGAATTTAGAATCACAAGTAATAGCCCCAAATTGGCAGGCTCCCCCGAAGTCCCACCGAGTTCCAAGTCTACAGCTGCCGTGAGTCATGTAAATTGTACGGAGCTTTAATCTACAGTTTCATTTGCCGGCGTATCAGCCTGGGTGCAGAAAATCAAAGAATGGCTTGGGGTGGAGAATTTAATATGAGCATCCAGTCGCGGCTGCCAAGCCATATATGTGCTAATGTTGCAGTTTCAACCTTGGACTTAAGGTCAAGATTAAGTTAGTGAAAAATATTATTGCACTGTATCCGAGACACCTTTGGAGTTGGAGAGCAGGAGGTATCCAGAAGGACAGAAGAGCTGTGGGGTGAGTGGCACCCCAGTGACAAACGTGGAATTCTTTGAGAAAGAGTGCAGCGGAGAGCAACGTTTTTCTTTTATACCTAGACAAATTCAGGAAAAATATCATTGCTTATGGACTGTATTTTCCCTTCAAATGGTAATATTGGGCACATTTGAGAAATAGAAACACAGGCTTATTTTTTTTTCTCCTTTTTATAATGGGAAATGGCAAACGTAAAACATTAGAGAGAATAGTACAGAAATTAGAAAACTTTTTCTGTAAAGGGCCAGATAGGAAATGTTTTAGGCCTTGCGGGCCATGTGATCTCTGCTTCAATTACTCAGTTCTGCTATTGTAGCAAGAAACAGACATGAAGCAGCCACAGACAGTATATAAGGGAAAGACTGTGGCTGTGTTCTAATAAAACTTTATTTATGCCAAACGGTCAACAAATATTTTAAAACAAACCTGAGAATGTAAGGGGTAGGGAAACTAGATTAATGGAAGTGTAACAACCAGAACAGAAATAAGGAGAATGTTCACACATTGTGAAGAATGTAACAAATGTCACTGAACAACCTGTGTAGAAACTGTTGAATGGGAAACTAAATTGCTTGTAAACCTTCACCAAAAACACAGTTAAAAAAACAACTTTATTTATGGACACTAAAATTTGAATTTCATATAATTTTCACATGTTATCAAATATTATTCCTCTTCTGATTTTTTCAACCATTTAAAAATGTAAAAACCATTCTGAGCCCACAGGCCATAAAAAAACAGATTTAGGCTAGATTTGGCCCATGGGCCATAGTTTGCCGACCCCTAGAATAGTATAAGGAATTCCCATACCCAT